>NC_044562.1:101217178-101522535 GCF_007565055.1 Rhinopithecus roxellana
TTGCAATCTGAGAATAAATTATTTTGCCACCTTTTCACCACCCCCAACCTCCAACAATTTAATGAGGAGTATATGGTTGGACCACTAGCTGTTTGAAAAAGATGAACATCTAATAAAAATTAATTAAATTATAGTGAATAATTTGAATAAACACAGAATTGGTGAAATCATTCCTTTCTAAAATATATGTGAAAAATTTCCAGTTGTAAAGTTCACTTTGAAAGTAAATCACCAGGCAATATTCAAAGGATGCCAACCAGATAATAAACTTGGGTAGTGATTGGACATTGGGCAATTGAGTAGCCAGACTGACAGTTCCTGAAAACAACTCTTTTCTCTATTTGGTTGATTACTTCAAGAGTCAATAGTTAATGTAGGTTAAATACTTTGTTGGCAGTTTCCATTTCTCAGTCTATAAACATTACCAAATATATATCCTTCTCAGTACCCTGTCTACCAACTTATTTCTCTCCTTCCCTCCACAGCTAAACTTCTTGAAATAGTGATGATTTCCACTTCCTCCTTTCTCCTCATTCTCCATGCACTCCCTACATTCACCTTGCTCCTAAAGCACTACAGACTTTCTTGCCTTCTTCCCATCCCTCCACTGAAACTTCTCATGATGTATTATTGACCAAATTCTATCTTCATCAGTGCCCCCATCTCCAGCCCAGTCAGCTCAGTCATTTGGTCAAATGATCAGTTCCATCTCAAGTATCATTTCTGTCTGAAGGCTCTATGATAGCTCCTGAAGGATATATGAAAGTGCATAGCATAGAGACCTGGATATGTAGAGTTTGAAAAATTAACCCTGTTGATTTAAAAAATGGCAAGTCTGTTCTAGTAATTGTCCCTTGGGCATCTTATCTAACTATTAGCTGTGTTGGTGTCACTCAAACCTATAGCTTGAACTGAGGCCTCTTTCTTGCCAGTCTGAGCTAAATATCTAATTGTCTACCAGCTATTTACACCAAATTGTACCATAATCAGATCAAAATAACAGTGTGCTGCTGGCTCCTTGTCTCTGTCAACCATAATCTGGTTCAGAATAGTAACATTTACCTGGACACCCAATTCAGAAATATGGGAGTCATCCTAGAATTACTAACTCTATATATCGAATTGGTCACTAAGTGCCATTACACCTCCTTAAAAAGTTTCTAATTCGAATCTGTCCCCTTCACCATTCTACTTAATCAGGTCAGGACTTTGTAATTTCTTACTAGGATTATCTTTACTTCTCTCATTTGTTTTCACAGGCCACCCCCACTCCAATTTATCTTCGCAGCTAGAGTTGCATTTTCACAGTGCAAACCTCGTTGTTCCCCCTGCTAAAATTCTTTAGAGGCTTTCCATCACTCTTAGGTTTAGAAGTCTCAGTACGGGAAATACTTCCCTTGATGATTAGCCCCTGGCTGTCTCTCCAGCCCTATCCCCTGCATTATCTACATTGGCACTCTGTGCCCCAATCTAGAATAATTGTTCTCATTCCCTGGGAGGAACCATGCTATTGCTTGCTTCAGTGCCTTCCTTGCCGCTTGCCTACCTGGGAAATTCTTACTCGTTCCTCATTACTCAGCTTAATTTTTTTTAAATCTTTTTCATCAGGCTTCCATTCTTCCTTCCATGTCTTCAGATTGGGTTAAATACCAGGCCCTCTGTGCACCTGTGGTATTTTACTCATACCTTGAATGTACTACTGTGAGATTTTATATATGTATTAGGTTGGTACAAAGGTAACTGTGGTTTTTGCCATTAAAAAATATATATACATTTTCTCTCTGTGTGTGTGTGTGTGTGTGTGTGTGTGTGTGCATGCGCCTGCGCGCGCGCGCCTGGATAATTGTGTGTGTTGGGGAGATTATTGGCTCTTTATAATATTTTTGAGTTAATAAATGAATAGCAAATGAGCCTTTCCAGCAAACATCTAGCCTTTATAAAGCCAATCCTAAGTCTATTTTGTCTCCTTGGACTTTCATTTTACCAAAAGCATCCCTGCCTGACCATTGAGCATGAAATCTCCCAGCATCCTAAGAAAACATTCCACTTTGAAAAGGTGACATTTCACATTGGTTCTGAGATTTTTTAGTTGCTTCTAGTTTTTCCTAAATTCATCTGGAATTTCCAGTTATTTATTTATTTATTTACTTAGAATTTCACAACTCTTTATGGATTTAGAAAATACTTCCCTGTATAATGACATTGGTTATTTCTATTTAGGATAAAGACACATTGATAGTTATCTTAAAATGGGTCTTCCTTTAAATACAATTTTATTTACAAAGGATTGGTGGGGAAAAATGCATAGCTAGGTCTCAAAAGTCTCAAATCATTGTTCTCTGGTAGATTTCTTTATCTAAGAAATTATTTTAAGACAGAATAGTTTGGACCAGATTTTAGAGCTAAATTTATTTTGCTCCAGGTTTTGTTGTTTTGTAGACATTTTTTTTTTATTCACTTCCAAGAGTCCTTCTACAAATTCAGAGAGATACAAACCTCTTCCTTTTTAAAATTATTTTGGGATTTCCTAGCTTCAATATACAAATACAGGAGTATGAATATGATATTGCACTATCAGATGAAGCAGATAAAAAGATTGTGACACTGACCCAAAAAAACCAACCCCAAATTAACAAAGCAGTTCCATTAAAAAGAACCTGCAGTTACCTTTCTGCTACATAAGCCCAAGGACCCCCACCCCTTAGACACTATACTGTGGGTTAAAATGAAAAAAAAAAAAAAGATTAAATGGCAATGGACAATTTTAATGCTGTGAATGTCTACTAATTTCAGTGTAAGAACTTTGTAGGATTCAGATAATATCATCTAGTCACTTCAATACAGTTATCTTATTGGTTTACCTGAATTTTTTAACTTTTATTCTAGATTTTACATGAATTAAGTATTAAAACATAACTGTATCTATCAACATTTCTTTTAAAGTATTTTCCATTTGTCATTATTTCAAATTGCCTGTGTTGTTAAGAAGGCCACTAGACTGTATCTTCTGCAGACTTCCACTGGTGTGCTTTTAATCTACTGACGATTTTCCTTCATTATAAGATATTAATAACATTTTTAAGCATTGGAACAATTAGATGAGATAATAATAACAGCAGCATCAGGATCACTGAAACAAGCATTGGTTTCAAAATGACACTTATTTAACATTCTTGGAGAAACTGCTTTACAAGAATGAATGATGGCAGGATTAAATATCCAATTAACTAGTGGTTTTCTGGAAACTGGGTGAGACGAGATAAACATTGTGAAATTGGTGGAGGTTGGAGAATGGATTTAGGGAAATGAACTCTGATGAACCAAATTATATGTAATAATTCTAGCAAAATTGAGTCAAACCTATGGAAAAATTCAGTGCCTGGGACAGAGTCATTGGAATAGGCTTTGTGGATGTAATTGTTCATGACCTGGTACTTGAAGATACTGGATAGAGAGAGATAAAAAAAGAAGATGTTTAGGAGGGGGGAGCCATATAAACCAAGGATAACATTGAGAAAAGCAGTTAGATTCACAGAAGTTGTAATTATTCACAGGTCTTATGTTAAATAGAGTGGTATCAGATAATATGATGTCTGTAATATACTCAGAGAAATCTGGACTTGAAGTAACAGGTAATGATGAGTCTTTGGAGATCTTTAAGTAGGATAATAATATGAGTAAATTGCTGCCATATGGTTGTGGTATTAGTTATGTATTGCTGTGTAATAAATTTAGCAGCTTAGAACAACATACATTTATTATATCACAGTTTCTGAAGGTTCTAGCTCAGATTATTTCATAAGGCTGTAGTCAGCCAGGGCTGTAGGTTTGCTAGGACTGAAAAATCCACTTCTAAGCTCAGTCATGTATTTGTGGACAGGCCTTAGGTTCTCACTGCCTGTTGTTGGCCAGAGGCCTCCAGTCCTTGCCACTTAGATGTCTACATAGACTGCCTGAAAGTTTTTCCAGTATGGCAACTGGTTTTCACCAGAGCCAGTCATCCAAGTGTGAATGATCTTATAGAAGGAAAGAGAGAGCAAAAAACCAAGATGGAAGCTGAAGTATTTTCACAGTGTGATACTGGAAGTTATATACCTCACTTCTCCCATATTTTACTGGTCACAAGACCAACTCATAATACGTGGAGGAGAACTATACAAACGTGTGAATGCCAGTTGAAGATCATTAGGGGCCAACTTACACACTGGCTACGACAGTGGTAAAGTTGAAAGGCCAGCCAAGAGGCTGATATAATTGACAGTGAGAACATGACGAAAGCATGGGAACAAAGATGGAGATAAAAGGACAAGTCCATAAGAAATGCAGAAGAAAAAATTATTCAATAATAACAAATTTGATAAAATTAGGATAGCAAAGACTAAAAGAGGACTTCCAGATTTTGACTTTGGATAACTGTAAGTGTTCTGTTCTTGCCACAAAAAAAAAAAAAAAAAAAAAAAAAAAAAACCAAAAACTAGGGAACTCAAGGAAACTTTTGGGGGTGATGGATACATTTATTACCTTCATTGTGGTGATGGTAATACAAATGTATACATATATCCAAATTCATAAAATTGTGTATATTAATTAAGTATACATATTAAACTATATATATTTTTGGTATACCAATTATAATTCAATAAAACTGGGAGAAAAAAAAGAGTGATCTGGCTTCCAATTGATTGGATGGTATAGAAGTGATAGTTTAAAATGTGAAGATGGCTTTATCTGCAGACCTGTTGAGTTTGAGGTGGTACTCATCTATCCAAGTGAATATGCCCTATATTACATAGATAAGCATTCAGAAAATACTATGATGGAACATGAGAGAGACATAGGCAAAGGTAGGTCAAAATATCTATATTAATGGAAGATGGTGAAGTGAATCTGGTCAATCAGAAGCAGGAAAGACCAGAAAGAAGTGCTATGGGTAGTATACATTATTTGCATAACAGATGTTTGATATGATTTTCAATTTCTTGTCTTTCAATAAAAGTTTGTTTTCTTCTTCCTTTTTCCCTTGTTATCCTTCCTTTTTTCCTTTCTCTTTCTCCCTTTCCTTCTCTTTTTCCCCTCCCCTCCTTCTCTCTCTTCCTCCTACTCTTCTTCCCTCTTGCCCTTTCCCCTCCTCTTTCTTTTTGTTAAATCATATTTACTGTTTTTTTTTTCTGCTGATAATAATCCCAGTAGTTCAGAACCAGATTAGGAGGATCCCATAAGAGCTCAATGATACACTGCTTGCAGTGATATATTGCAGTTTATCATTGAACACTGCTCATTTTAATAGATTGTTTATTTTAAGCCCCAAAGCTAAAACACAGAATGTCTGTTAAAGAAAATAGTGTAAGAAAATAGTAAAGAATTACAAGACAGCATTAGGAAAGAAACACAGAAATTCAAGTAACTGCTTCATAATACCAAGCATTTTATCCTTAATGTGATAAAAATCTGGCAAAATAAGTCACCTATAAATGTGTGTGAAATTTTTATAAATCCATTTGCAAGATCCATGTAGTATATGCATCCTCATCATATTTAAATGGAGAAAAGGTAAAGGTCTCTTAATTTATGCTCCTCCCATATGTACATTTTGTCAAAAGTACAAAAAAATAGGAAAAACAATGGAAATTTTCTTTTACACTTTATTTTTAGGTGAGAAAACCCTTTTTTCACATTGACTAATGAGATCAAATATGCCTCACAGGTTACACATTCCAGATGATCCTTGAAGTATAAAATGCTGTTAATTCATGAAATAATGGATAGTCCCATTTTGAATCTCCAACTTTTTGAATTTTAAAAGTTTAAAGATTGTGAGTTAGCTTGAGAACTGCCACTCCACCTATCATCACTCTAAACTGGTAGTCTCACTACTTGTTTTGTTTTGTTTTTTTTATGACACGTGAGCGAGCTGAGATTGGTTTTTACATTTGTGAATGGCTGAAAAACAATCAAAAGAGACAGTGTTTTAAGACATTTAAAAATAATAAGGAATTTAAATTTCGCTGTCCATAAAGTTTAATTTAAAAAAAGGCCATGCTCACTCAACTATGTATTTTCCATGGCTGTTTTCCCAGTGCAATAGTAGAGTCAGTCATTGCCATGGAGACCATATATGGTGTACTATAAATTGTAGTGATACAGTTTTAACTCGACAGGGTTTCAGGTGCCACATATATTGCCATACTGCAACATCAAAACAATTTTTTAAAACATTTAAATTCTTTAGCCACCATGGCAAAAGAAAAAAAAAGAGAAAGGTGGACTTTGAATGTCATGCTTTTAATGCACAGTGAAGTGCAGACTATTATTTAAAAATCTAATTAGATGGCAAAGCATTGTAGCTTATAGCAGTGACACAGTAGCTGTGCTAAAAGAATACAGTGTACATGAGCATTACAAGACTAGGCATTCATCACAATACTCACAAGTTACAAGAAAGCAGCCGTAAGAAAAATTAGGAAATTTAAAATGAAATATCTCCTTAAACAAGAATTTCTTCACACATATAAAACATGAAAATGAGTTTCCAGCCAAAATAATTTTTTGAGCAGCTCAATTATTAGACAAGTACAGAATAAGTAATTGTAGATTGGCAGCAATTCTATTTTGATGTTTTAAATTAAGTTGTCATTTCTTCTCTGCTGGATTGTATTGTTTGTGTTGAAAAGTCAAATATTTTTATTACTGTTCCTTTGCAGGTAATGGCTTTTTCTCTCACCTACTTTAATAATTTCTTGTTGTCCGTCATTCTTAAGTTTAACATGATGTTACTGGGTGTGATTTTCTTTGTAATTATTCTTCTTGGAGTTAGTAGACCTTCTTGTATCTGTTTGGGTAATTTTTACCCAGTTTTTCTTGAAATATGACTTCTACTCTTTTATTGCTTTTCTCCTCCTTGGACTCTAGCTGCATATATTCAGGCCTTTTATCCATGACATAATGCCTCTTTTGTTCTTTTCTATCTGTCTCATCCTTTTTCCCTTTAGCGCTTCATTCTGGATTTTCTTATTTCTATTGCTGTGACTAATTGGCTGTTACATCTGTATATAGGTTTCTTAATTTTAGTTGTATTTTTTGTTTTACAATTTTTATTTTTTACATTATGATTTTATAATCTATGATGGAATTCTCCATCTTTTTATCGTATTATATTTTATGTCTACTAATAAAAGTATCATTGGCCTCCATTCTCCTTGATGTGAATTTTGAATGTCTCTTTCTTTTTTGAGATGGAGTCTACTCTGTTGCCCAGGCTGGAATGCAGTGGCATGATCTTGGCTCACTACAACCTTCATCTGTTGAGTTCAAGTGATTCTCCTGTCTCAGCCTCCTGAGTAGCTGGGATTGCAGGTGTGCGCCACCATGCCTGGCTAATTTTTGTATTTTGAGTGGAGACAGGGCTTCACCATGTTGGTCAGGCTGGTCTCGAACTCCTGACCTCACGATCCACCTGCCTCAGCCTCTCAAAGTGCTAGGATTACAGGCGTGAGCCACCGTGCACAGCCGTGAATGTCTTAAGAAGAAAATGTATTAGTAAATGTTAGGAAATTTCCCTATGAATTTCCATTTTTCTTAGTAAATAGGCTCCTCAAATCCCTACTACCTTGGTTATTTTCCAGTGCTCTCAAGTAGTGCATTCTCTCTGTCTCTTTCTCTCCCTCTGTGTGTGTGTGTTTTGCCCAGCTTTTACACTTCAACTCAGGAAGATAAAAAAATTGGAATGAGCTAAATCAGAAAACCAGCCCTATTCCTGCTTCATAGTTAGTGTTCAACGAACATTTGTGAATGAGGTAAGTGATGCACTCAATTCTGAGTTTGTGCTACATATGGAAGTCCTCCCTCTCAAAGTTGTATAATTGCCAACCCCTGCACTTGTATAATCCTGGGAGTCAGCGTCTCCTTAAATTTTGTGCACTAAACTGCCTTACTCATCTTACTTTAAGCCCTACCTATGAAGTGTGCAGAACAAATTTACTCTTATGATTCGTGGTAACAGTCATAGAATGATAATGTAATTTCCCTAAAGCCACATTGAAACCTAGAAGACTAACAAAAAAGGAAAATAGTGTTGATAATTATGGGTAGGATGCACTATCTTTTTGGTCAAAAATATAGTTTCCAGCAGGATAGTATCAGAAAACCATGTTCAATGCTAGTAAAACTCAAATCAAAGCCCTGTGAGTACTTTAGAGCAGTGACAGTAAAGTAAATTTCACAAGATCAGTCCTCATATACCCAGCACACTCCATGACCTGAAAGAATATTTTTTGTTTGTTTGTTTTTGGGTGGTACATATTGACTTTATTGCTTGCTGTTGTTGTTAACCTCTACCATACCCATCAGGCTTAAACTTAAATTAATGGATGACACTTAAATTCTGTCCTTAGCTTAACAAGCCTTCGTTATGAAATCAAACTATTATTGTATACTCTTTTTTCTTTTTCTCAAGCTCAGCAGATGCCACGCTAATCTCTACAAAGGTGGTAATAAAGACATCTGCAGTCAGCATGTACAGGAAAAGTATAAGAGATTCTCACTACCAGAGAGAGACGTTTCTGTTTAAGAATACAGAATGATTTACAGGTGTTAATGGGCATGCATTATTGTTGAAACGCCGCTCAATTAAGGCATCTGTGGAACTACAGAAAGGTCTGTGTTGAAAATGAGTACGCCTGTTTACAACCTGCTAAAAGATGTATTAAGGATAAGATGCAGTTACCCAAAAATAGTCCTAAAAGCAGGAATTAGAAAGATTTATCTCTTTCTAGCATTCTTTTTTCTGTATTCAGCGTCTTCCTCAGGTGTGAACTAGAAACTTCATTTTGGATCAGTCATATTATGTAGGAACTAAGGTTGAGTTTAAAGTGCTGTCTCTTAAGTGAAGGTCAGTGGTTTATCCATTATAGCACCCAACCCCAAATACTTCTGGCAATTAATTATATCTATATCTGTTTTTATAGAGTAAAAGAATAAAGAAGTGACAGTCAGCAGTTTTAAGTAATACAAGTTAAAGGTGTTCTATCATTTAAAATGATATATCATTTTGGAAAGAAAATTTAAAAGCTGGTACGTGCAATCTAAAATTAAATACAGATTTTGAATTTCAGGCTGTGAAGCTAAAAAGATCAAAGGAAAGTCTTTACAGTACTTTGGAATTTGGTATAATACTTCCCGGGAGGTCATTTACTCCCATAATTTAGTCTGACTTATTTTGGCTTCAGGTCCATTAAAAATGTGCAGCAGAAAAAGGAGGCTTCTTTTTACTTTAATTTTTAACAGCAACTTGTCAGTGAAAAAGAAAGGTGTCTCAAAGAGGATCATCTATCATAGTCCTAATAGCTTTCAAATCTTCTGACTTTTTGAGTCTGCTTGAGAGAGAAACTTATCTTGAAATGTCTATATTTTAACTCTTTCCACTGTTCTATGGAGGAGTATTACATTAGATCTTAAGCATTACTCAAATGCAGTCACCACCTCCTATGACATTCGGGGTTGTTTCCCCTTAGCTAAGGAAACTTTAGAGGTCAAGAGGATTGGGTATATTATTGGCTATAGTTTTTACTCCTTTTTTTACCAATGTGAATTCAGCTGATGGGTGGATAGTTGAATACATCAAAGAACCAAGTAAATAATTTCTATTTCTTCCTCTTTTTTTTTTCCTCTTTTGTTTCTCGTCTCTCCTTTTCTCCTTTCTCCCCCACTTCCTCCCTTCCTGTTTCCCTTCTCTTCTCCCCTCCTTTTCCCTCCCTCTATCTTGCCCTTTCCCTTGCTTTCTCTCACACACACATCAGGAAGAATAAACAATAAGGGCTAAAATACTAGGCTGGGAGTCAAAAAGGGGAAGAATCCTGTATTCTATCTCCCTATGCCTGTGCGTTTCATTCTGTAAGTTACTTCACTTCTCTAGTCTTCAGTTCTCCTTATTTGGAAATAAGGAGGTTGCACTTGATGAGATTTGAGGTCTCTTCTAGGCTTGAACTTGTCCTGAGCATGCTTCTTTAGAATGTTAGTAATTACTCTTTTACAGTGACAAATTCTACAGAGAGATGCTCATCTTCTCTTAATTTTGGTCCAGAAAACTGGCAAAGGATTACTTTAATTGTACCAATATAGTTCAACTAATCTGACTAAATAAGTTTTCATAAGAGCAGATGTCCACCCACTCTTAAGAGGGTAAGTAGCTATCAGCTCATCATGGGTGGTTGTCTAGAGTCCTCTACTGGGAAGGGTTGTGAAGCTGGGTCCAGAGAGTGCTGTGAATTCTGGGCAATGTCTTTCATCAGTGAGGAAAAGGTAGGTGGGATGTACTTATCATTGTTTTGTCATCCCTGAACTTCCTCATTGTCAAAATTGTGTAAAATTACACTATTGGTAGACCTTAGCAAAAATCAAGCTGAATGGAATAAAACATAAGGTATAACAAGGCTTTTATTAGTATTTTGATATAGAGATGGCAATCAAAGTTGCACTCCTTACAAATTTACAAGTTTCTAATATATGTCAGTTCTGGACTTATTATTGCTTCAAGAAATGCTTGAAGTAATTCTTGTGGTCCTCCTGAACACATTCACAAAATGGACGGGTGTTTTATTAAATAATGTGGGAACTTCAGGGCATTTATTCTTCTTTGTACGACATTTTAGGGAGCCTCCCTACTGACCCACCTACTGAAATCCTTATACCTTAAACAACTCTACATTAAGATTTGGTTTAGTATCAAAAGGCCATTTCTTGGACCAGTGTTTGACTCAAATAAAATACATCTGGAATACTTGCAATATAAACTAGTCACCTTACGTGCTTCTTGACTCTTGCTGTTGAAAGGTTCAAGCAGGCCAGCCTCTATTTTATTATAATCTAAAGAAAGTGAACATTAAGAATTATGGAATTTATATTCTTGTTTTAGTGGTAAAAATATGGTAGGAAGTTTTAGGTATTTTCTATTTCTATTCTCCGAACCACTTGGAGATTTGGATAACAGACAGTTCTCAGAAACACTTACATACAAAAGAGTTTAAAATATGTATCAACCCATTTAGTAATGTGGTATAATCTATTGTATTGTGCAGATAATTATAGCCAAATGTTATGAAGCAATACAAGTCAAGTAATCTGTTGAGATTTTTGCATTTTTTTTGCTTATTTTGGAAGATTTTTATTTTAAATCTTCTTATTTCATATAATTTTAAACTGATATAACAATCACAAGAAGAGTTCAAGAAACTCTGTATACTTTGGATGGTTAATATTATATGTCAACTTGACTGAGCTAAGGGATGCTCAGATACCTGCTAAAACCTTATTTCTGGGTGTGTCTGTGAGGATATTTCTGGAAGAGATGAGTATTTGAATCAACAGACTAAGTAAACAAGATCACCCTCAATAATGTGGTGGGTGCCATCCAATCTGTTTAGTGCCTAAATGAACAAAATGGCAGAGGAAGAACAAATTTGCACTCTCTGCTTGAGCTAGGCCATCCATCTTCTCCTGCCCTTGAACATCAGTGCTCCTGGTTCTTGGCTACCTTTGGACTCAGAATGAAAGTTATACTATTGACTACCCTTGATCTCAGGCCTTCAGATTTAGACTGGAGGTGCACCATTGTTTTTCCTGGGCCTCTAGCCTGCAGATGGTACATCATGGGACTTTTCAGCCTCCATAATCATGTGAGTCAATATTTCATAATAAATCTCTTTGTTTATATCTCTATATATCATATTAGTTCTGTTTCTCTGGAGACCCCTAATATAATACCCTTTTCTTATTCACCAATTTTTTAATTCTTCTTCTCTTTTCTTTCTCTCTCCCTCCTTTTCTTTTTCTCCATTTTTTTCTGAGCAAATTGAATACTAGCTCAGGCTACCATGTCCCCCTTTCTGAATACTTCATTGCATATTTTCAAAGAACAAAGATATTCTTTTATATAACCATAATATAATGACTAGAATCAGGAAATTTAATATTGATATCATTATATTATCTATAGTCCAAATTCAAATTAAATGTACTTTATAGCTAATTTGTATTTTGCTGGGAAAGGTTGAGAGGATACAAGAGAGGAATGAGAAAATTGCTATAGCATGTCCTTGAATAAGCAAGAAGAGATGCTGATTAGACACATATCATGGGGTTAACCTTAGTTTTGAGACTAGGCAAGGTATGCAGGCACAGATAAAAATTGAGTTGATTCATTTTTTGATGGAGATTTGGATGGTTCTCCTTTGTTACTTGTGTCCACTTACGGAACTAAAAAGCTGAAATTGAAGAAAGAGGAAGAATAAAGGTTTGAGGAGGAAGAGGAAAGTATTAGTTATCTATTAGAGTAGGACAATGAATTGATTAGGAGAATGTGTTATGACTGCAGGTAGCATTAAGGGTACCGTTATCCAGGCATGGTGGTGTGCGCCTGAAGTCCCAGCTACTCAGAAGGCTGAGGTGAGAGGATCACTTAAGCCTGGGAGGTCGAGGCCACAGTGAGCTGTGGTCTTGCCACTCTACTCCAGCCTGGGCAAGAGAGTGAGACCCTGTGTCAAAAAAGGGTTACACTTGAGGTTAATTGTCATAAAATGCTTACCATTATGGTATTTTTTTTTCCAACCACATTTGGCTGTACAGGTGCAGGTACAGGGTAACAGGATATTTTATTTGGCCAGGGATGAACTTTTGGCATGGTTGTACAATGGGGGAAGAGAGGGGCAAGGAGGTTGAATGTGTATACAAGTGAGTAATTATGAAACTTGACTATGGATTTAAACTGGAAAAGGAGGAGATGTGAGAATCTCAGGGAATAAGACACAGTGAGGAAGGTTGCAGTTATTGCAATGACAAAGTCTAGAATTTATTCTAGGAAGTAAGGAAAAGTAGATAACAAGACCACTGGAAAGGAAGATGTCATGGGACATGGAAGTCTGAATTCTGGAATGATCAAGATATGTGATCATTGAAATCACTGCAGGAATAGTGTAAGAAAGTACCAGAGAAAAACTGGCAGAGAAAATCTTCCAGGAATGATGCATGACACAAAGCAACAGGGACTGGTAGTAAGTGGTATAGTCTCATAGGAGATTCAAAATTTGGGCTCTTTAGAGAGGAGAGATTGGTCAGAAAGAGGTAATAAAGATCATGGAAAGCACTTACTATACCTTTAGGCTCAAAGGTGTGAGAGAGGTGGGGAGAAAACATGAAAGGGCCAGGGGTGAAAAAGAGTCCTCTACAGAGTAAGTCTTCTGTGAAGCTTTAAAGGAAAGGTCTCTGTACTGCATAGGAGTGCCACATCTAAGGAGGCTTCATTCATAGTGTGGAATTCACTGAACACTTTGTATATTTAGTCTGGCAATTTTCCATCAGCTGGAAGTAAAGTGTCTTAAGGAGAAGCACCATTTTCTAACTCACCAAATAGTGCTATAAGGGCTTATTAGAAGAAGTTGAGGATAAGAGATTTTGTTGATGATGAACCATAAGTTCCAGAAAGCCCAGAGTAAAAGGACACTAGAAGTCATGGGAAAGTGAGATATGAAGTAAAAGTGTAGAGCCTTTGAAGGCTGATGACTGGGTATGAGGGATGACCTTCAGAAATTCTGATTCAATTGATTTTGGGTAGGGCCTAGGCATCAGTGTTTTTAGAAAGCTCCCAGTGATTCTAATATGCTCTCAGGGCTGGGGACCATAGTTCTAAATACTTTACTTGTATTAAGTTATTTAAACAATTCTTCTAAATACCTTTAAGCACGGTATTAAATTCATAAGTGACACATGCATAATGTTACATATTGTATAGTAAAGATTAAGTGAATCAGTCACTCCAGCAAACACACAATTCTTTTTATCTATCTCTGTCATTGTCAGTAGTTCAAAATTAACACAGATAATTTTCATCCAATAAGCAGATGCTTCCAGGTTCATTCACTGAATAGATCAAATGAAATCTACATCCAATGTGACCTTGGAGACATATGATACCATTTAACATTGTGTACTTTCACAATGTAATTCTTGAGCAGTCATTTAAAAAACAAGTACAAATTTGTTTTGTTACTGATTTTATTGTTTGTTAGAGACCAATCAAAGATAAAATAAATATTTTAGTCTTTTTTTTATTTATTTATTTTGAGACAAACTCTTGCTCTGTCGCCCAGGCTGGAGTACAGTGGCCTGATCTTGGCTCACTGCAACCTCCACCTCCCGAGTTCAGGTGATTCTCCTGCCTCAGCCTCCTAAGTAGCTGGGACTACAGGCTAGTGCTACCATGCCTGGCTAATTTTTTGTGTTTTTAGTAGAGACGGGGTTTTACCGTGGTAGCCAGGATGATCTCAATCTTCTGACCTTGTGATCCACCCACCTTGGCCTCCCCACAGTGTACAGGCATGAGCCACCAAGCCCGGCCTTTTAGTCTTAAGTTTAGATTTAATAGTTGAGTGCCTGTATAGGAGTCTTCGGGGATGAATACCTTCCTACAATCTCTATTTTGGTAACCATTGGCAGTTAGACTTAAGATTTTCAGTTAATTTATGGTGTTAGTGATTCACAATTCAACCATAGATGTTTTGCTTCCTCATGACTTCGCAGTTATCCTGTCTGCTGGTAAAATATCTGTCAATTATCTGTGTTAGTGTATGTTGTTAAACAATTTAATTTGGAATTTGAACATGAAATTTGCACTCTGATTGTTATTGATAATGATAAAAGAACAATTATCTTTTAATCAGGTAGATCTGATTTCAGTTTCCTATAATAATGTAAAACAACACATGCAAAAGGTTATGTTGTAACTTTATTTTTAAATCTGCAAACTTCTGCACATTTTACTGGAAACTTAGCTCAGTTACACTTTAGTGCATCAACAATTATCATGAGGCTGTGCATCATCTGTCAGAAACAAACACACTGAAGAGTCTGAACTCATTGCTCACAGGTTTTATTATAATATTACGAACAGGATGTAAGAAATCTAAATGTACCACATCAGGAAATATTATCTTCTACAAATACATAATTTGGGATTTTTCCTATTCAGAAGACATGTTGAAAATGCTCAAAAATATTGTACAGTGATTTATCTCAGCCTGCAATATCTAATCCCCCCTTTTGGACTGGTACAAATAGTCAAATCACTCCCAAATCTTCAGGAAATGAAAGGCTAGATCGCTAATCACCACATGCGTACTTCACTTTAATATTTCATTCAGCATTGATAGAAGATTATAATGGAAGATATTATGAAAGGGCACCACTACAATTGTACTCAGTAGGCCATGTATAATATTTGAAAGTACATCATCTCTGTGGGTACTTTGCAAGTTGCAGTTGTTAGATGAAGAATAAATGTTAAACTAGATTCTCCTAGTCATCCAATCAAAAACATCTATTATGTGCCCTCTGTGTGCAAAGAACTGTATTAAGTGCACAGCTTTGTCTCCATCATTATTCTTAAACTATGTTCCTGGTGTGTGTGTTAAGCAGCACTGAGTGGGTCTTGTACTGAAATAAAATAAAGGCAATGTTTCCCAGTTTCTAGAAAATAATTAAGTTAGTGCTTAGAATTTTGTCACTTTTATTTTTTTCCGGCTTATTTTCCTTAAATGTTTAATGCCTGATACTGGTTGTTTACACTTGTAGCTTATTTTCAATAATTTCAAAATTATGATTTATTTGGGTATAATGCATTTTTATTGTATGTTGTTCTGAAAACAACATCATAATCACCAAGTGTCCTTTCTGTCATGCAAACAAGTTTGAACACCAATGTAACTTTAAGACTCCTTGGAAACTATAATAATTAATTCATCCAGGCTGTTAGAAATCAGTATTTCAGACAGTTGCCTAAAATATAAATATCTAAAATGTAATCATATACTTTGAAATAATTAATGCAGCACTTTGTAAGTTAAAGAGTAGAAATGGGTTATATCTCCGGAGGGTTTGGTTTATTTTGTATTTACTTACATGATTTTCTAGAGAATGAAGTTAAGTCATGTCTAGTATTTGTTAATGCCAACCATTTCCTACATCAGACCATCTGTAAATTTAG
This sequence comes from Rhinopithecus roxellana, assembly GCF_007565055.1. NCBI lineage: Eukaryota > Metazoa > Chordata > Mammalia > Primates > Cercopithecidae > Rhinopithecus > Rhinopithecus roxellana. The sequence continues at coordinate 101,233,209 of NC_044562.1, forward strand.
ATCTCACAGACTATATAATAAACCTGTTTTATTTTTGTCAAACAGCATTAGCTTAGAATTTAATAATAGCAAACACTTACTGAGCACATACTTTGTGTCAAGTACTGTATTCTGTGTGTACTGACCTTTAAACCTCTCAATCATTCTATGAAGAAGAAATCTGTATTACCACCTTTATTCACATGTGGAAATTGACTCGTAAAGGTGGTGTAAACGCAACCTAATTTAGACAGTTAATACGTGAGAAAGTGGAGATTTGAACCCAGTTCGTTTGGCTACTGACTCTGGGTTCTTGACAGTTAAGGGATACTAACACCATTTCTTAAAAAATTCAAGAGTGTTGTATTATTTAGTATGCTGTTTGTTGCAAGTGTCACCCTAACCTAAACTGGTAGAAACAATAAAAAGAATTTACTGGCTCACATAATTAAAAAGACTAGAAATAGTACTTGCTTCAGGGAAGGCTTGATTTGTTGGTTCAATGATGTCACCAAGAACCCAATTTCCTTCAGTCTCATGCTCTGTTTTCCTTAGATAGATGCCAGCAACATCAGAGGAAAATGCTTCCTTATTCACAATCCACAAGAGAAAGACTGCCTTGGTCTCAGTATTTTTTGTGAAGTTTTGAGAAGTGTTTTGAACGAACCAGTTTAAGTTGATATGTGCCCCTGAATCAATCACTGTGGTCAACGAGATGCAATACTCTTGTTGGCTTAGGCTGGATCACATATGCTTCCCTGAAACTGCAGAATCCCCAAATGCGTATCTGATTGAAAGAGAAAATGGATACTCTGAAAGCATTCTACAAGTGTAAACAGAATATGGTATTTCTACATTCAAATGTTTGTGTTAAGAGAGCCATTTCCTAAGTACTATATATATAAATAATATATAATCTTATATTGTCTCTGTCTTTCTCTCTGGTACCTTTTCATGATAGTTAATTCTTGAACTGAGCCAAATGCTATACAAAATGACACTTTGGGGGAAAGAAGCGATGTTAGGAGTATCTACCCTAAGGCTGCCTTGTAAGTAGTAATGACCATTGGAACCAAGATTTACCCAGCACATTTGATTGTATGGATACTTCGAGCACTGAGTAAAGAGAAAATAAGATTCTATTTAAAATTATTGTTCAAATTTCACAAATTGATATTGTTATCTATAGTTTTATAAATCATTTTTTCTTAGGCAACAGTTTTGCCTTTTTTCATGCACTTTTAGGAAATAAACACTTCTCTGAGATATAGAGCTCACATTGACTGTAGTCTGACAAATTTCAATGCTGAGGTTATATTGGCTGCTTGTAACATGGAGGAATGAAATTCTTGTCCAAAGGAAATAGACGTGCTTCACGTTCTTCTATGCTCAATAAATAAATAAATAAATAAATAAATAAAAAAGAGGAAGAAAACCCACCTCTGAATTCTCATGTCAAGGCTAAACCATTTACAAAGTACAGTAGTAAACATGCAAGTGGAAGTGAGAAAAAAGTAAGTGACTTCTTTGGTAATGCTGCAGTTCACAGCATCCTAAACTGAAATTGTCATCCACCCATCTCAATGTTATGGTATCTGACATAGACAGTCTTGTTGAACCTAAAAATTGTAACAGAGAAAATGGCCTTCCTATAATTATGTAGAAAGACTATTTCCTTTATGTCTGATGTTTCTATTTCAATCAGTTGTGGCGATCTACTTGAATAAACTGGAGTGTTTTACAAATTTATACAACAGGAAATAAAAATACTTCCTTGAATATGCATGTGAATCACTTAATATTTTTATTTTCTCCACCTGTATATAAAATGTAGAGATATAAAAAGCCACAAAATCTGAAATCGCCAAGTGGGATATATCTTTTGAAATAGCAATTGAGAAAAATGAAAAGAAAAACATTTTAAATAAAATGCTTTTCTTGCATTTGTGTGTGTGTTTTTTTTTTTTTTTTTTTTTTTTTTTTTTGAGACGGAGTCTCTCTCTGTCACCCAGGCTGGAGTGCAGTGGCCGGATCTCAGCTCACTGCAAGCTCCGCCTCCCGGGTTTACGCCATTCTCCTGCCTCAGCCTCCCGAGTAGCTGGGACTACAGGCGCCTGCCAGCACGCCCGGCTAGTTTTTTATATTTTTAATAGAGACAGGGTTTCACCATGTCAGCCAGGATGGTCTCGATCTCCTGACCTCGTGATCCACCCACCTCGGCCTCCCAAAGTGCTGGGAGTACAGGCGTGAGCCACCGCGCCCGGCGCATTTGTATTTTTTAAAATAAACTTTATTTTAGGGAAGTTTTAAACTTATAGGAAAACTGCAAAGATGATACAGAGAGTTCCATCTTTACACCCAGTTTCCCAAATCATTAACATCTTATTTGACCATGGTACCTTTGTGATGCTCAATAAACTAATATTGACATTTTTTTATTAACTGAAGTGCATATTTTATACAGATTTCCTTAGTTTTTAAAAAATAAACATATATATAGAACACTTCAATATATACATAATGTGAAATAGTACAGCAAGTTCCCATATCCCCCACAGTGAGTTTTCCCATTATTGAACTCCTACATTAGTATGGTACATTTGTCACAATTAATGAGCCAATATTGATGCAATATTATGAACTAAAGTCCATACTTTATTCCGATGTCCTTAGTTATGCCTAATGTCCGTTTTCTGTTCTAGTGTCCCGACCAGGATTCAACATTACATTCAGTAGCCATGTCTCCTTAGGTTCCACTTGGTTGTGACGGTTTCTCAGACATTTTTTTTTTTTTTTTTTAGTGACTCTGACAGTTTTGAGGATTGTTGGTCAGGTGTTTTGTAGAATGTCTCTCAGCTGGGATTTTTTAATGTTTTTCTCATGGTTAGAGTGGACCTTTGAGTTTTGGGGAGAAAGACCACAGAGGCAGAGTGCTATTCGCATCATATCAAGGACACATACCATAAATATGACTTATCAGTGTGGATGTAAACTTGATAACATGGCTAGGGTAGCATTTCTCAGGTTTCTTCACTTTATGGTTACTCCTTTTTGCTCTTCTTCTTTCACACCATATTTTTTGGAAGAAAGTCACTATGCACAGCCTGCACTTAAGCAGTAGGGAATCATGATCCACCTTCTTAAGTGCGGAGTATCTACATAAATTATTTGTAATTCTTCTGCATGGGAGATTTGCCTCTTTCTTCCTATTTATTTATTTACATTCACATTTAAAAAATACAATTAGTCAAGTAGCATAGCACTTGCACAAAATTATTTATTAGAAATAATGGAACAGATGCCCTGATAGCCCAGAATTTTAGGGTTAAGTTTATATTAATTGGAATAGTCTGGTATTCCAGTAAGGCCATGAGACCCACTTAGTCTCTGGATTATGATCAGTCATGTCTTTTCTAAAATCATTTTTTATTTCCTGCTTTTAACACCACATATTAGTGATAATGAATTGTAGAAGCCTATTATCTGATGGATAAAGTAAAAGCATTCTTCTACTTATTCTAATTGTTTCTTATTAAATATTTATCAACAACTGCAGTAGCAGCAGTTACAACAATGTGACTAGGTTTATTGAATGAGTCAGGCATAATGCTAAGTGTTTGACATATATTACCTAATTTAGTCCTTACTACATCTGTATACATTACATCTTTTTATCCACATTTTGCAGAATAGGAAAACTTCAGAGAGTTAAATAATGACCAAAGTTAGAAAGTTGGCATATGGCAAGGTTCAAATTTAAGATTTTCTGATGCAAAATCCTGAGTTATTATCAACTGCTCTCTACTGCCTCTACATCACCCATGGTGAAAAAGGTTTTAAGTATTTCTATTCTCCATCTTTCCTCCTGTAGACCTTTTCTGATCCAATAATATCCTGTGTGAAATACTGTAATAGAAATTTTCCATTGAGTTTTGTTGTATAGGCATTATGGTTTCATTATATGGAACTAACATGGGCTGGCTATTTTGTTTCTCTAATACTTTCCTTGATGCCCCAAATTTCATTAGCATTTTGTCAAGACTATCCATTAATCCATACATGCAACAAATTGTCATTAATCTCCTATGTGTATTATGAGGAGATAAAAGCCAAGAAAGATTGATTCTGCCTTCAATAAAACTATGGGTTGAATAGAAATAATATATTCTATCACATATATATGTATATAATGTACATATATATCAATATAGTACAAGGAGAGAAAGTGGTGAAAATTGTGAGACACATAGACCAATGGGTAAAGAGACCAGGAGAAAGATTAATTTTGAATGGGAATATCAGAGAGGACTTCCTGGGGGAGGTAGCATTTGACTTAAATTTTGAACAACTGGTAGGAATTGGGAACATGGAAATAGAATTGACCTCTGTGATTCCACTTTCTGCTGATTCTCTTTATATCTTTCAGACACCTTTAGGTGCTCATCATCTACTGCCTGCCTTTTAAATATACAATTATTGCCTTCTGCCTGTGATTCTTTTCTTTTTGTTCTCTATAATTACCTTGTGCCTTCAATTACCAGTCTCATGCTGAAAACTCCGACCCTTTCTATTCACCTGTCTACAAAATATCTCAACAGACATCTCAAACTCAGTATGTCAAAGATAACTCCTCTTCATTTTCTTAGATGTATAATAATACTTAAAATCATTTACTTTTCATCAAGCATTTCTGGGTTTGAGTGCAGGTTTTATTACATACTACCTGACAGACTTTTCGGCAATTTATTTAACCAGTCCGAGACTCTTATTTTTTTTTTTTTTTCACACTTAGACAAATACCAGTGGTGCCTACTTTACTTAGATGTCATGAAAATTGAATGAGTTAATACATGGCTAAGCTTCCCATGCTAGCTATTATTATTTTTATTATTCATGCAATTTTAGTAAAAAATGGCACCATCTACTTCGTCACTCAGGTCCCAAGCTTAGCAATCACTACCAATGTAACTCTTCAATATTACCTTCCACCAGTGCTATAAATTCTGTGTTGAAATGTCTGTCCTTCCTATGTCTTCCTGTCTATCCCTACTTTCTACTTTTTTAGTGTAGGTTTTCTATCTCTAATTACAGTAGTTTATGGCTGGTTTTCCTTTAATTCTCGACATTATTTATTGCCAGAGTAATGTTTCTAATACGCTAATCTGATTTTTATCCTCTGCTTTAATCAATGGCTGCACATTATTTAGGAGTTCAATTCCAAACTTTTTAGCTTGATCTGGCCTTTGTTGTAACCTCCTGAATTATCCCTAATAAATTCCCAGCCTCAAACACTGTAGTTTCCCCCAGCCCCATTCCCATGTTACTTATTTTTTTTCCCCAAATTCCATGTCTACCTCCCATGTCTTCTTCTTGGAACAAAGCTTGGCAAGCAATGTCTTCTATAGCTGTGATATGATATGGTGAGCATGTCCTCACCTTTTAAAAGTCACTTCTAAAATTGTTTTAAGATAGATCGAGAAACTTTTGAGTTCCCACTGCAAACTTTCATGCTGTTACTGTAATCCCTTAACCTTCCCTTAACAATAATTTATTTATGAGTCTCTCTTTTCTGCCAGACTGTACATTGCTTGAAAGCAGGGATCTCACATTTAATTTTGCATTTATTCACACATTCTTGTAAAGTCTTTCCCATATAGTAGGCATTTGATAAAGCCTTGTATGAATTATTTAATAAATTGATATCCAAATATCAGAGTTACTCATTTCCTCATACTTTTTTCCGTTCGTATTAATTCGTGAGATGTTATCTGTTCTCAAAATTGGATGCTATGCTAGACAGAGGAATTTTTCACTGTAAACTCAGAGAATTCTGAGTTCTTTATCTACCAGATCATTTATGCTGATGATGTTTAATACTACCACTAGCACCAGCTCTTTAAGACTCAGCTCTAGATACTTCTTTATTCAGAGAAGTGCCTCTTTATCATAACCCATCATTTGCTGTTTCTAAAGTAGGTCCTCCTTCCTTTGTCAGAACAGCTCTGCCTGAGATCTTGGCGACCTAATTTCTCAGAAAAATATTTTGAATAGAAAATTTGCCTAGGATTTCCCTCCACGTGATGCAGAATTCAAATATGCATTTAAATTTGATAGAAGCTAGCGAAGATGCCCAGTATCTTCTTAATTTAGCCTGTCACCAGGTACACCACAATACAATTACCCATTTATTAAGAAATAAAATGAAGACAAAAAGCATTTAATTTTAATTGCCTCTGATACTCACCATATTGTCACTTTTTACTGGCTCACTGTGGCTGCCCAGCTAGAATTTCTCTTTCATGCAAACAACAGAACTAAATTGAATTACATAAAAAGAAGCTACACACTGACTCCCAGCAGTATGTTTTGACAAAACATTTTGTCTCCTTAAATGATTTCAGATGCTGTAGTCAAAAGCCTTGACTGCAAATAATGGGTTCATAAAACCTATTTTTAAAATTTTACCTGACAGTAATGCCGTGCAAATACCTGCACTTCTAGTTCACCTTCCTCACTTGTTTACATCAGGATTTTAATAGAGTGGCTGTCACAGAACAACAGCTAAAGGACACTGTTTGATAAGTTGCTACAAAAGCACAGTGTTTAAAATGAGAATTTCCTTCTTAAATTCAGCCATCATAAAAGGTGATGGTGGTGGTGGTTAAGAAATGTGTTTTCTTTCTTGGAGGGTCTCAAAATTCTCAGAGTTATGTAATGTTCCAAAAAGTGACGACTTTCAGATTCTGAGTTTTGAGTTGCTAAAGCAGCACCTGGAAGAAAATTCTTCTCATAGTAGGTTCTCAATAAATGTCTTCCTTCAGTGATCGAACAACATGTTCTTTAAAAATGTACTTCATAGAATCTAATTTTGGCTCTAGCATATTTAATTCTATCGAATAAAAGCATGAATTTTTCCCTAATGGAATTGTGTTAGTATATTAAAAGCAGCTAAATATACAATACTGTGTGTGTGTTTTACTTGTTTGCTCTTAAATCCTTGCTATGAGGAAACAAGTAAAACCTTAATAATGAACTTAAAGTTTATTTAGTGCTTACTATGTGGCTTGCAAGATGTTAAGCACTTTACAGGGATGATCTCATTTAACCCTCTTATCAGTCTAATGAGGTAAGTACTGTCTACGAAGAACCTGAAAAGCTGCTCTGTTTCTCAAAATCAATTGTTTTCATTTAACTAAAAAAGTTATGTAGTTATCATACCATGATCGTGTCATAATATAAGTGAATCATTCAGTAGTTTCACAGAATTAGTTTTTTTTTTTTTTCTTTTCAACATCATGTGTGGATGTGGAGCCTTATTTGTCATTGGGAACATGTTTTAATATCTGATGCTTTCTTCTAAAAAATACTGCAATTTTTAAAAATATTACAACTTCAGCTTCAGCTCTAACAAGGTGAATTCTACACCTGTTTCAGTTTGGTTTTCAGTTCTGTGTAATAAACAGCAACAGCGTTAGCATTATCTACATTTAAGAATTTAAAATTATTTATCATTTTAAAATATCAAGCCTTAACATTACTATCATAGTAAGGATTTGAAAATGCCAAAAAGTAATCCTAGACTCTTGTATACGTTTTTCAAGACTGGACACTATGATTTTGTCAAGACTGGACGCTATGCTTCCATTTTATTTTCTGCCTTCAAAATGATTGTGCTAACTCCTAATCATTTCTTCTTCAATCCAACCTTATTTATTTTTTTTCAAAGAAATTTGTTTCTTTGAAAGAGCTCCCAGAATGGTGTCAAACGTGAATTGGTTCTATATGACATTCTTTTTCTTGGCAAACCCCTTCCACACTGTTAGAGAACTTTTGTAGATTAAAATTGTTGAGATTATTTTAATTCTCTTTTATTTTAAGTAAATTAAATTCTCTGTCTTGTACTCTCTTGCTCATTTTATGTCTATAATTTGAAAATAGGAAGGAAATTAGATTTTGGCCTACAATGAGATGATATTTCAGGGATTATGGCATCCCTTGTGATATTAAGGACTTACTCTATTGAAGAAATGGCAGTCCATTTTTTCTCATCAGCCTTATTTCATGATATCACCTTATGAATGTGTTCCAAGACTATACTCTGTTACAAAATCCTTAGCAAAGTTGTCTATGAATCAGCATGTGCAAATCCTGGAATCTTGAGGTTAAGGTAGCATACAAAACACAGCCCTGAAACTATTTTGCCATTCAAGGCACATCATTTCTTCACCACAGGGGAAACCAGAAAATACTGAATTTCAACATTCTCATCGTTGTGGTTGTTTGCTCTCTTGCTTAGAAAAAAAAATTATAGTATCTCTCACATGTATGTCATTTCTGAGAATTGAAAAACCATGGAGTGCTAGAACAGACAGATGTGTATCTTAGATATGATTTAGTTATTCAGAGAGACTAAATTGTGCCTCCAGTCCTCATCAATATGCAAAACCCAGGAGGCAAATAAATGGGGGTTTATTTGAAAAATTTATCTCACATTTGAAACACCAAACATGGTAATTTTTATGCCCAAGACTCTAGATGCAATTAGAACTAAAGCAAAACTTATCCCCTTTCTCCATCTCTTTTTAGGACCAGGGACTTTTATATTCCACAATGTTTCACTCCTAGCCAGTTGCTATCACTGTGAACAGTTAGAACCAACAGCTTGAGCATTGAGCAAAGTTGGTAGAAGTGTATTAACATAACTTGGGCTTTGTCCCGTGAACAAATTACATGGTTGCTTTAAATCTGAGTTTGACCATAGGTATAATGAGGATAATAATGATATTTATTCATAGGATAGCTTGAGGAAAGCAATGTACTAATTCATGGAATGCATTTATCCCAACACATAGAAACTGTCACATATATTAAGCACTGCTGTTACATTTACTACATTGTGGGTGGTAAATGTGTGTGGGTAGAAGTGAAGATGGGTGCTTTCTTAATTTATATTTTAGTGCTTCTCATAAAGCAATAATATACAGGTTCCTTTAACAGTTTTAATTTTTAAGTAAATGTTTTACTGAATTATAATAAATATGCAGAAAAGTGAATCACATTCAGATTTTTCACAAAATAAACACAGCCTTGTAACCAACCACCTAGATCAAGAAATAGAAGAGAAGTTATGCAATCCCTCCTGCTTCCTTGTTCACTACTCTCCCAATAATAGTAATTACTATCGTGACATGTCTCACCATTGATTAGTTTGCCATTTTGGAACTTTCTATGATTGGAATTTCTATGACTGGAAGTTGTGTCTGATTTGTGTTTATGAGATTGAGTCATATTGCAAAGTCTCTCAGTATATGCCCATTCTTATTGCCTGAAAATACCACAAATTATTTATCCATTCTAAAGGGGATGGACCTCGGGGTTGTTTTCAGTTGTTTTATTATGAATAAATCTGCTGTGAACATTCTTGTACATGTATTTAGCTCTCATAAGTATGTCTTTCTGTTGGATATAAATCCAAGGTGGAATTCCTGGGTTGTTAATGTGTATGCTCAGCATTAATAGATACTACTAAACAATTTTTAAAACTTTCACTCCTACTGGCAGAATGTGGGAATTACAAACATTTACTATTATTTTCATATTTTTAATCTTCACAATTTTAACTGTTCGACTGTTGAGTGTGTAGTGGTATGTGGTAGATTTTATTTTCATTTCTCTAAAGAAGCTGAGGGCTGCTTTTGGTAGATTTTTTTTCTTCGTATTTCATTGGTCAAATGAATTTCCTGTTTTGGAAAGTATCTGTTGAATTTTTTGCCCATATTTCTATTTTCTATGGGGTTATTTGTCTATTGATTTTATAAGTTATATATTTTGAAGTACAAGCAGATAAAAGTGTGACTTCCCTTTTATTCTTTTTATATCTATTCATAAACAAAATTCCATAATTGTATTGATTTGTTTTGAGCCTTCTTGGAAACATCTTTTATACATGTGTCTTCATAACATATTTCATGCATCACATTTAATGAAGACATTCTAGAAGTCTCTACTTTTAACAAAGTGAAATGTGTTTATCTTTTCTCTTATGGCTAGTATATTTTGTTGTGCTGACTTAGATTTATTTGTCTACCCCAAAGGTATGAAGATTTTCTCCTGTGTCATCTTCTAGATTGCTATATTGTTTTTCCTTTCCCTTTTGAGTTTGCAATTTATGTGGAAATAATTTTGGAGTATGATATGAAGTGAAGGTCAGGATTTCTTTTCCCCGGTCAATATATAGTTGAGTTTTGTCATGAAGATATATTGAAATAACCATCTAATTTTCCTCTTTAATATGTTATTATATAGTATATTTAAATAGTCACATGATTTTTCCCTTATTCTATCAATGCTGTACAGTATATTAAATTATTTTTGCATCCCATAACTCAAATTGGTTGTGCTATACTATCTTCTTATGTATCACTGGTTTGATTGGCAAATATTTTTCCTCCCTCCCTACCTTCCTCCCTCTCTATCTCTCTCTTCTTTCTTTTATTTTCTTTCTTTTCTTTCCCTTCCTTCCCTCCCTCCCTCCCTCCCTCCCTCCCTCCCTCCCTCCCTCCCTCCCTCCCTCCCTTCCTTCCTTCCTTCCTTCCTTCCTTCCTTCCTTCCTTCCTTCCTTCCTTCCTTCCTTCCTTCCTTCCTTCCTTCCTTCTTTCTTCTTTCCTCTCTCTCTCCCTTTTTCTTTCTCTGTCTCTCTCTCTCTCTCTCTTTCTCTCTTTCTTTCTTTCTTTTTTTGATGGACTTTCAGTGTTTGGCCCAGACCAGAGTGCAATGGCACAATGCAACCTCTGTCCCCCAGCTTCAAGCAATTCTCCTGCCTAAGCCTCCAGAGTAGCTGGTATAATAGGTGACCACCACCACGCCCAGCTAATTTTTATATTTTTAGTAGAGATGGGGTTTCTCCATGTTGGCCAGGCTGGTCTGGAACTCCTGACCTCCTCATACCTTGGCCTCTCAAATTGCTAGGATTACAGGCATGAGACATTGTGCCCGGCCTCATTGGTAAATGTTTTCTTTAGGACTTTTGCGTCTATGTTGTGACAAAGATTGGTTTGTAACTTGCCTTTCTTGTCATATGTATTAATTTCCTATTGCTATTGGAATAAATTTACCACCAATATGGAGGCCTGAAACCACACAAATTTTACTATCTTATAGTTCTTTATACATGTGCCTTCATAACATATATTTCATGCATCACATTTAATGAAGATATTCTAGAAATCCTCATTAAGTCTGTAGGTCAGAAGTTCAGCATACCCACTTCTGGATATATATCCAAAGGGTATGAAATTAGTATCTCAAAAAGATATCTATAGTCCCATGTTCGTTGCAGCACTATTTATAATAGCCAAGATATGGAAGCAATGATGGATGAATAAAGAATATGTGGTGTCTATAAATATTTAATTCAGCCATAGGAAATAAGGAAATACTGTCATTTGTGACAACTTAGATGAACATGGAGGACATTAGGCTAAATGAAATATACCAGACATAGAAAGTCAAATACTATATGATCTCACTTATGTGTGAAAGCTAAAAAAAAGTCTAGCTCATAAAAGCAGAGAGTATTATGGTATTTGCCAGGGGCTGTAATATGGGGGGAGAAATGGAGAGATGCTTGTCAAAGGGTACAAATTTTCAATGAAAAGATGAATACGTTCTGGGGGGCATAATATACAACATGGTGTATTGTATACTTGAAATTTGTTGAGAGAGTAGATCTTAAGTGTTACCCCACCCCCATAACACACATACACATGTAACTATGCGAGGTGATGGATATGATAACTTGATTGTAGAGATGTTTATTTCACAATGTCTACACTTGTCAAATGATCACATTGTACCTCTTAAATACATGCAATATTTCTTTGTAAATTATACCTCAATAAAACCAAGGTGTGGGGGGAAAGATTAGTACAGTATCTCCAGACTAAAATCCAGACATCAACAATCTGTGTTTTAGAGGCTCTAATGGGGAATCTGTTTCCCGCTCATTTGGGTTGTTGGCAGAATTCAGTTTCAAGCAGCTATGAGACCGATGTCCTCACTTTCTGGTGTCTATAAAATCAGAGTTTATCTGAGCTTCTAGAGGTCACCATATTCCTTAGATAATGGCCCACTTCCTCATCTTCAAAGATGTCAAGTTCTTGTCCTGGTCTCATCTCTCTGACTCACTCTTCTGCCTCCCTCTTCTATTCATTAATTTTTTTAAATATTTACTTTTAGAGATGGGGCCTGGCTCTGTTGCACAGGCTGGGGTACAGTGGCATGATCATAACTGACTGCAGCCTTGAACTACTGAGCTCAAGCAATCCTCTCTCCTGAGCCTCTCAAGAATATAGGAGCCACTATGCCTGGCTTTCTTTCACTTTCAAAGATTCATGAGATTAGAATGTGCCTACCGGGATAATCCAGGATAATCTCCTCATCTCAACATCCTTAACCTTAATCACATCTGCAAAGATGCTTTCACCATGGACTGCAGCATATTCACAGGTTCCAGGGATTAGAGCATGGGCATTTTTAGTAGGTCATATTCTGCCTACTGCATCATGCCTTGTCAAGATTTTGCAGGCATTATAAAACGACTTGGGAAGTACCGTCCCTCCCTCCCTCTCTCCCTCCCTCCCTCCCTTCCTTCCTCCCTCCCTCCCTTCCTCCTTCCCTCCTCCCCCTTCCTTCCTTCCTTCCTTCCTTCCTTCCTTCCTTCCTTCCTTCCTTCCTTCCTTCCTTCCTTCCTTCCTTCCTTCTCTCTCTCTTTCTTTCCCTCCCTCCCTCCTCCCCCTTCCTTCCTTCCTTCCTTCCTTCCTTCCTTCCTTCCTTCCTTCCTTCCTTCCTTCCTTCCTTCCTTCCTTCCTTCCTTCCTTCCTTCCTTCCTTCCTTTCTTCCTTCCTTCCTTCTCTCTTTCTTTCCCTCCCTCACTCCCTTCCTTCCCTCTCTCTTTCTCTCGTTCTTTCTTTCTTTTCTCTAGAAGTGTTTCTGGAAGGTATAGATCAATTCAAGTTTTATTTTTCTAATTGCATCCGTTTCAGTAAATTGTAGTTTTCAAGGAGTTTGTTATTTCATCAACATTTTAAAATTTATTGACATGACATTGCTTATGATGTATTTTTCTCTTTTAAACGTTTGTAGGATCCAAAATGATGTCTCTTTTTTGATTCTTGATATTAATATTCTGTGCCTTTTCTGTTTTTCTTAACCAGTGTTGTTAGAATTTTACTAATTTTATTTATATTTTGGAGAATACACTTTCGGCTTTATTGATTTTCACTGCACATATTTTCTATAATTTTTTAACTTTTTTTCTACTCTCTTTGGTCTTTTTTTTTTTTCTGGAGACAAAGTCTCACTCTGTCACCAGGCTGGAGTGCACTGGTGCGATCTCAGTTCACTGCAACTTCCAACTCCCTGGTTCCACAGATTCTCCTGCCTCACCCTGCCAAGTAGCTGGGATTACAGGCGCCCGCCACCACTCCCGGCTACTTTTTTGTATTTTTAGTAGAGACAGGGTTTCACCACATTGGCCAGGATGGTCTCGATCTCCTGACCTCGTGATCCACCTGCCTTAGCCTCCCAAAGTGCTGGGATTACAGGAGTGAGCCACCATGCCCGGTCCTGGTCTTATGTTTTCTCAATATTCTTGAGATGAGTTCTTAAATCATTGTTTTTCAGCATTTCTTCTTTTCTTATATATGTATTCAAGGTTATCCATTTATATAAAGTGAGATTTACCAATATTTTACATTTGTTGTACCATATTTTCATATGTTTTATTTCAAAATATTTTGAAATTTCACTGTGTTTCTTTTTTGGCATACATATAATTTAGAATTATTTTGCATAATTTTCAGGCAGTTGAAATTTTTCTATTTATCTTTTATTATTAATGATTTTAAGCTTAGTCAGATAATATATTCTAATGACTTAGTCCTTAACATTTGTTGAGACTTGCTTAGTGGCCCAGAAGGGGATAAGTTTTTAAAAAGTTCACTTGAAAATAACACATATCTATTGTTGTTGGGTTGAGTGTTCTACATATGCCAATTAAGTCAATATTGTTAATCTTTGTTCACATCTTCTATATTCATGCTGTATTTTCATATGTTTATTTCATGAATTTAAATGTGCTTATGTTTGATGATGAATATGCCTTTTCCTGTTTCTTCTTTAATTCAGTCAATTCTTGCTTTATATGTTTTGAAGGCATGTTATTAGAGGCATACAACTTTAGAATATTTATATTGTCCTGATGGGTTGGGTTCTTTATCTTTAATAAACATTTCTATTTATTCCTAACATTATTTTTATCTTAAAATTTATCCCATATGATAACAATGTATCATCACCAGCTTGCATTCAGTCAGTGTGAACATGATACATCTTTTCCCTATCCTTTTATATTTTTCTGCATCCTTACTAAAGTTCAGTTTTTGGTTAAGTACTCCAAGTTTGAGTTTCATTTTTTAATTTAGTCAGACAATTAGCCTTCTAATTGGATTTTTTAGTTTGCTTACATTTAAGTTAATTGCTGTTACATTGGGGTTTGCACCTATCATTTTCTATTTGTCCCATCTGTTCTTTATTCTTTTTTTCTTGCTTATTTTAATTAATCATATATGTGTTAATCTATTCCCAACCCATTAACTTGTCATTTATTCTTTTACTAATATTTGTTACTTGGAAATGAAAACATACATATTTATTTTACAGCATCTAATGTAAATTAATGCCTTTATCACTTCCTGGACACTGGTAGGTCCTTAACACCCTTAAACTCCCTTTACTCTCTTTCTCTATTCCTTATAGATTCTCTTCTCCTAAACTATGGCCAAGATTTTAATTTTTTTCATTCCTTCCTCATTTTGAGTGTACCCCACTCTCATCTCTTCTGTGTCTGCTTCCTTTCCTGTTCTTGACTATGTTTTTGGTCTTTCTTTCCTCATCTGTCTCTGTTTTGGCTGCTATTGTTTATTCTTCTCTCCTTTAACTCATATTGACATATAATTGAGTTTTGTGAGTTTTAGATAATGGACTAAAATTAAAAACTTTTAATTATAATCATATTTCTTGAATATCTTAATTTTTTCCCTAATACATGTTTTAAACGTAACTTCTTGCTTTTTGTGATGCACTCTTAATTTATTTCCCCCAGTGGCCACTCTTGAGAGGGAGAAAAAAGATTATCATATCTACTTTAAACAGCAAGCCCTCCCTTCTGTGGTTTTAAAGTGCTGCTTTATACAGTATTTGTTTATTTGGCAGGGAAGAGGAGTTTCAGAGAACTTTAAAACTAACATAATGAGAATTGATGCCAATCAAAATCAATAAGAAATGGATGAACATCCTTGATATTTTAATTAAAGTTTCCCTAAATTGGATTTGATTTCTAAAATGTGATTCTCATACATTTTTAAAAGACATGCATAAAGTATCTTCAAATATTTGTAAATATAAAGGTCCGCTATAGGAGACACTTTAGCTTTTGTTATCACAAACATGATCATGGTAGCTAAGTAAATTAAAATTGTATCAGGCAAAATTGCTCACTGTGTTTCTTTTACACCTTTCAGAACAATTTACTTACCTACAGCCTTCAGTCTTCTGATTCCCTAAACTTAGTACTCTTGTATTGCCTCCCCCAAGCCCCAAACACTGCAAATTTATCAAGGTCTGCTCTACTGCTAAATTACCCTCTCTTCTAAAATCCTAATTAAATAAACCATTATCTGAAGTCTCAGCAATCCATAAAGAGGAGTTTGGAACGTTATTCAGATTTAAGAAATTTTCACTAAGGTATACATGTGGGACACGTGCAACACTGTAACTCACCCTTCAGAAAAATCTCAAATAAAAAATGTAGTTAAAAATATTCTTAGGCTAAATTCTAACATCCTTGCCAACACAAACCTTCTATATCCCACGACAATGTATCAGCAGGAAAAAGTCACTGAGAAAGTCACTTATGTCATTGTTTCTCACACTTGGGTTTATACACATATTTGTTTTCTTAGGAGTCTGGAAAAATTAATATTTTTCTCTAAAATAAGCCTATAGGGAAAGGGGTTGTGGTAGGTTGAATTGTTTGCGTACTTCATCATCATAGTTCTCACATTTTTAACCATGTGACTGTGCAGTTTCTCCCACCCTTGACTTTTGGATCAGCTAAATCATCTACTTTGGCTATGGGATGTCAGCAGAGGCAATGCGAGAAGGGACATAAAATGTGTTTGTGTGGCTAGGTGTACCCCCTTGTGTTTCTACCATCACCATAAGACCATCCCCTGGGGAGCTGCTGCTTCAGAATGGGCTGGAGTATGAGCCCTAGATTGGACCCACACGGAGTAGACCTCGGTCAACTAGCCTCACAGCTTAAAGCTATTCAGCCTAGTTCAGCCTACTTCAACAGACCCCTCAACAATCTGCAGACATGTGAGTAAGCCCAGCTGAAATACCCTAGCCTCCATGAAGATGTGTGAGAAATAAATGCTTATTATTAATGTATGTCCCTAATATTTTGTGTTTTTTATTATGAAGCAATATTTAACTTACCCTAGAAAGGAGTAAAAATAATTGTAAAGTATAAAGAATTGAGAGAGAAAAGAGCTAGATAGAAGGATACAGAGGACTTGAAATTCAGAAATAGAGGCTCCAATGAGGCCACACCTTTTCAGTTATGAGCTAAAAAGTAAGATCGCTTTTGATCAAGAGATTACTAAAATTTGATTAGCGATTTAACCACTGTTCACAGACTTTAACCTACTTAAACCTGCTCAACACTGTTCAAGGTAAACTGCAGCCAAAATGATTGGGGTAAGAATTATTCTTTGGACTGTACTTGCTGACATCAGAACAATATACAACTTGAGGACTACTTAGAATCCTGCTTATCAATTTGGGCCCAGATTTTTAGTGCTGATTTTAAAGGACTCTGGTAAATAGTTTTGACATGTGAATGTTTTTTAAGTTTCATGTTTTTCATTAGCGATGCTTATCATGCTCTGTTAAAACTTCCTCTCCTCAGATCTGTTTTAATCACAGCAAGTAACAGGGACCTAAATAAAACTAAAGGCAGCTAGGTATTGTTTTCCTATTAGGCTAATGTTTTCCAAATTGTGGGTCTTGATCTCTTAAAAATAAATTTTATGAGTTGTGGTCAGCAAAATTTTAAAAATATGTAGAATAGAAAATATCAGAGTATATCACATGCAGTAATGGCAAATACTGTTTTGTAAAAACGTTGCTCTATGTATGTTTTATGTATGTGGATATTGTGGATTACAATGCATTTCTGATTGTGGGTTGTATTCGTTTGTTAGGGCTCCCATAACAAAGTACCAAAACCTGGGTGGCTTAAGCATCAGAATTGAATAATTCTGGTGGTTAGAAGTTCGAGATCCCGGTATCATCAGGACTGGGTTCTGAGACTGTGAGGGAGGATATATTCCATGCCTCTTTCCTTCTGCCTGGTAGTTTGCTGGCAATCATTGGCATTTCTTGGTTTATAGATGCATCACCCCAAATTCTGCCTTCATATTCACATGGCATTCTCCCTGTGTGCATGTCTTTCTGTGTCTCAGTATTTCCTTTTTATCAGGACACAGGACACAGATTAAGGCCCACCCTAATGACATCACTTCAACATGATCATCTGCAAAGATCCTATTTCTAAATAAGGCCACAGTCACAGACACTGGGAGTCAGGACTTCAACATCTTTTTAAGATTATATTGTTCAACCCACAACATGGGTCATAGACAAAAAGTTTGAGGCCTTATGCATAGACATTCTTTGCCCACACCAATGTTTGACCCCTAAAACCAAGCTGTTCAAAAAGGGCAAAATTTTATATTGATTTGATGATGCAACATGGCATAGAGTACTGATTTGGGGGAGTCCTCTCTGACCCTAACAACCACAGGTAAATAATTTGTATGATTCTAATCACATTTCTTTTTATTTAAGCAGCTGACACACATCTTTCAAGGTGTTTAGAAAGTTAATAAGGATGCTGAATAATGATTTTTAAGGTAATATTTATATTCACCTTTTTCATTGACCTTATAGACATAGCCAATACTTATGTAATAGTTTAGTGACTTATTAAAATATACTATCCAAATATAAGTATTTTATTAATTATAATATAATCTGTAAGATTGAGTTCCATGGGGATATATATGTATCTATGCCACGTATTTACAGCTAGCTGCATATATTTATTCTGTAATTCTTAATCACACCACTGTATGCAGTCATCAGTTTTCTGACAACCATCTGCTTCGATGTCACTCACTCCTTCCATCCTGTCTAGTTGAAATTAAAATATTGACAGAAATAATTTTTTCATGGAAAGTGGAAAAGCTAATAGGGGTGGTGAAACTAGATTGGTTTTTGCTAGCATTGCCCCTGACAATACTCTGACAATTTTTAGCTTGCTTCTTCAAGTCATGCAGTAAATACATTAAAATAAAATATAAAGCAAAGATTTGAGCAGAGTATCAGCTTACTTTTTTCCTGATAGTCTTAAAATATTCCGGAAAAGTAAAACTAACCACACAAAAACAAAAAAGGCTACTGAGCAGTATTTCTCATATTTTATTATGACTCTATGTAGTTAGAAGAGGGGCACCAGTAGGGATAAAATGTTCTTCTGCCCCTTTACAAATACATAATGGCAATAACAGCGATAAAACAAAAGAAATGAAAGCAAATGTTTTAACAGAATGGAGGACCCCTTTTTAAAAACTTTAAGATATATCAATAACAAATTCATTTTGAAATTATTAATAGACCTAGCATATTCTTTATTGAAAATATTTAATATTTAAATAATCCAACCCTAAACTTCCTTTTGACCTCAGCAAACAATATTTAGCCACATGAAAAATTCTTAGATTAGGTTTTAGAATTTCCATAGGAGATTTTGTTACTAAACAAAACACTTGACTCCCTACCCTTAAGAACCTCGAAAGCAAATAAATTGTCACTAAAACGGTTTGGATTCACACCCCCAAAACATAAAGTAGCATCACCAAGGGAGCAGAGGACTCATACACATGTACAATTTATTTCATCTTAAAAATTGTGTTTATATAGTTAACAGATGAAGAATTAAGGTGGTGAATTGGATTGTGGTAAGAGGATGCACTGACAAGGAGAAAGATTGGAATTAAGACTACAGTTAGTGGAGAGCTGAAGGAATCAGAGAAACCACAGGTAAAACAGAAACAAGAAAAATAACAATCATTTACTTTTTGCTTTATCCTAATTCATGCATGAGAGATTATTTTTCATATTTGAACACAAAATACCTAATATAGAGAAAGGCTTTTGTCAATGATTCTTGCATGGTTCAGAGACCACCAACATCATTCCAACCTCACTTTTCTAAACCTCATCCCTAGCCATATTTCTTTCTACACCTTACAGTGTGCACTTTTAAATCTCCTTCTATGGGTTTGTTCTGTCCCTGACACATCTTGTTTTTGTTTCCTTCTCTTCCTGCAATTGTGTATTTATCCTTCAACAACGAGCTCTAAACTCACATTCCCCTGAAAACGTTCATGACCAGTGCCATCACTGAGAATTAATCATTTCTTCATCTGTTTCTAATTCTTCATACTGCTCTTGTAATATTTATCACTTGAACTATAGTAAGTTATTTATGAATGTGTTTCCCAAGCTAGACTATGTGATCCTCAAAGACAAGGACAGTGACTATGTCTTAATAATGTTTTTATTCCTAGAGCTAAGAACATGTAAGTCCACAATAAAAATTTATTTACTTGTGGGTATTTTGTACTAGAATAGTTGCAGCAGCATACCCTAGGTCTAGTAAAAAATTTGCAGAGGTAATGACAGATGTCTGCAGACTTCATTTCCATGCTAGCTCAGTTCATTCTCTTCAACTTTTGGAAGGCTTTGAGAGAACAAAAACAGTAACCACTATCTCCACCACCACCATTACCACCAAATAGGATTTTCCTTAATGTAGTTCATGTCTCTCCCCTTATAGTTTTCTTATTCCCAGCTGTATGTCTACACACAGGAAAGCATTGTTTAAAAAATATTAGCTTCCTTCTGCCATGGAGCATTTTAGATCATCTTACCATTTGTAGTTTATTGTTTTATTGCTGTTGTTGCTCCTGGCCAGGCAAGCTGTACCTCTCCTTTTAAGGTGGATCCATTCTAAGGCAGAGTCATTGATTTCTTAAAAAGCCAAAGCAAGTACATTTTTCAGTTCTATCTTTGGAAAGGTAATTTCATTTATTACATTTATTAATTAATATTTTTAACATTTATGGTACAGATTTTTATGCTAGACTCTGTGTTGTGGACTACAGGTGAGACAAAAGAACTCATGTTCCATTGGGACTGGTGGCAGGGTGCTATAGGTAAGTGGATAAAGACAAAGCAATGTGATAGGATGATAGCAGAAATAGGAGAAGCAGAGGAGGGCAGTGCTGTAGGAGACGAGGGAAGGAAGTGAGGGTGCAGAAAAATGTTTTACAGGAGTGGTACTTGAATGGGGCTTAAAGATAGAGGATGAATTAGCCAACATGAACATAGGCATTTTAGACAGTGGGAATAGTACACTGAAAAACAGAGTTGTGAAAAGGCTTAGCTTAATAGGAAAGGAACTGAATGCGATTAGATCAGTTACTAAGGTGGTTGATCCACAGAGCGGGCATCAGATAATAGTACTTTAGTGTTGGTTCACCCTTCCCAGGCCAGGAGAGACCCAGTTCACACATGACCCCCAGTTCAAAAACACCACCTCATCATAGTGTTTTGAGGGGTCAGAGGTAAAACACAGTCACTGCCTGTATAAGCTGAGCAGACACCAGTGACCATTTTGCAAGGCAGGCCCTCTTTTCCCTTGTTTACTATAATTCAAGACAACGTAGAATGGTTTATGGGCTATATGAAAAGGTGGTCTTTGGAATTTGGCACCTATGATCAGACTGGTACTTCACCAGATTTTACTGTTAAGAGAAAGGACTGTGCCTACATTGAATGTGGCAGACTAGGAATCACAGCTTTGTCCTATTGAAGACAAAAAGAAGCTGAAGTCCACGAAATGAAGTGACTTGACCAATCAAGGTCATATAACTTATTAGTGAAAGAGTTGGTGCTGGAACCAGGGTTTCTGGCTCTCAGCCCAGTATCACTTCCATTGTCCATGTGCTGGTCTTATCAAATGGAGGTATTTGCTGGCGTTTGAGGGGACTAAGAATCTCAACCTATGTTGAAAAGAAATGATAAGTTCTCTGAGGAGCTTTGAAGTTAATAGACTTTGTGATGGTTAATTTTGGGTGTCAACTTGACTGGCATGATTTCTGGGTGTGTCTGTGAGGGTGTTTCTAAAGGAGATTGTTATGAGAGTCAGTGGACTGAGTGGACAAGATTCATCCTCAATATAGGCAGTCACCATCCAGTCAACTGAAGGCTCAGATAGAATAAAAAACAGAGAAAATGTGAATTTGTTCTCTCTCTTCTAGAGTAAGGATACCCTTTGTCCGCTGCCCTTTTACATAGAACTCTGAGTTCTTCAGCCTTTGAACTCTGGGACTTGCACCCCTCCCCCATCCCTCTGACCCCCATGTTCTCAGGCATTTGGCTTTAGACTGAGAGTTAGACTATCAGCTTCCCTGGTTCTGAGGCCTTTGGACTTGGACTAAGTCATGCTACTGGCCTACCTGGTTCTCAGCTTTTAGGTGACCTATAACGAGACTTCTCAGCCTCCATAGCTGTGTGAGTCAGTTTCCCCAATAAATCCCCTCTTATCTCTCTCTCTCTCTCTCTATATATATATATATATGTGTGTATATATATATACACATATATATATATATCTTATATATATATCTTATTGGTTCTACTGCCCTGTGGAACCTTGATTAATACAGGCTTCTAATTGCTTTTTTTCTGACCAATCTTGTCTTAAATTTGTACTTATTTCTGGATTCCCAGTGATGCAAACATCATTGAGCACTCAGAAATAAAAACCCATTCTCCTTTATTTAGATATAATTTAGAGTGCCCACCAGTTTTGACCTGGCACAGGCTATCTGATATTCTCAGTATAATCCATTTTTAGGCCAACATCAGCCAGGATCCCTGCAAGAAAATGAGAACATATGCGTAAGGGGCAATTGAAGATACTTTAGTGAAGGGACTCTTTCCAATGAAGTGGGTAACAGTAATGGAAACTAACAAGCTATAGTGAACCACATTGGGGTTCACAATGGTAGGAGAGATATTTGTGACCTAATCCTAAATAGGGAAGAAGAAGGAACTGTTACTGGAATCTGAAGGGAATATCGGTAGATATGAGACAATTATCAAAAAAGATGTAATTGTACATATAATAATAGCCAACCTGAGGCACAGGAGGGAGGGAGCCGGAGAATGAATATCCCACCTCCAATTCCTTCCCACCCTCAGGTATTCTCAGTTTCACTGAACCCAAGAAAAAGTAGGAGAATAAGGTTTTTAAAGTCAGCCACCAAGGACACAGGCAGAATCTGTAAGGGAAATAGAGAATATCCAGGACAGGGCAAATACAAAACAATCATCCATACCCTGGCCCAGGATCTCCTCCATCCTCCCGTTCCACAGCCGTTTCCAGATGTGCAACTCTATAAACTGCTCTGATTTCAAAAAGTTTACCTAACACTACTGGGAGAATTATGTAAATAGAATAGTTTGGCTGAGCAGTGACTAAGGAGAGAGGGAAACATGACCTCCATCTGCAAGCAGTGGTGGGAATGGAAATGATTTCCTCTGGGAACTCAGCTGGGATTACTGTTAAATCATTTGTATACTGTTAAATGAGTTGCGTGCTGGTGGGGCAAAGAGGTCTTGGAACTGTGTTTGCTGGCTTTCTCCCTACCTCCATCATTGTCTACAAGCATTTGAAAGGTTGAAAAAACAGCACAAGAAGGTTCTGATTCAAGGTGATAGAACCAGAAGTAGTAAGGTAAAATCAAGAGAAAGATATTGGAAGTTAAAAAACATGGAAATGTTCATAGCAGAAGACAATCTTTTATTAAAATATTCTAAAGGAATAAAATATGGGGGAAAGCTCTTCTTTTGCATATTTAGTTTTAGAGTGAATAAAGCTCTAAAAATTTACGATTGAAAATAATCTTTGTGGAGAAAAATACCATGTAGTTTATTTCTTGTTTGCATATCTAACGAGTACACTTAGCAAGATTAACAAGCTTTGGCAAGATTCACATTTAGGATATGGCTAATTGATATTTACTTTTACTATCTGAAATGCAGCTTCTGATACTAAACATTTTTAAATATCTGAAGATAAAAGTTCCTTTTTCCCTTCAGGTGAAATGCTGAATATGTAGTTAAAAAAATCTAACTTAATAAACATTTTATGTAAAGAGGTTTGGTATAAGGCTTGCTTTCAAAAGATATATTTAAAACATAATATAAGCCTTCCTATTAAAATTTCAATTAAATTAAGCATACATCGTGCACCCACTGAAACGGAGGTTTTCCCAGTTTAAGACTTTCTGCCTGACCTGATGAGTTCTTGTGGGCAAAACTTATGTCTTATGTTTAATTGTTTTTCCTATATACCCTGCATAGTCCCTCAAGCATAAATTATAATACAAAATTTGAGTAGAGAATGTTGTGTAACCACATTACCGATCATACTGTGTCAGACACTGTTGTAAGAACATTCAATGTCTTAATTCATTTAAGCCTCTTAAAAACTTTATTAGACATTTATATCTTTGCAGATAAGGAAACTGAGGCTTGAGAGGCTATATAACGTTCTCAGGTTTATGCAAAGATCTAGTGGCAGGTTTAGGATTCAGATCTGAGAAATTGAGTGCTGGACTTTGGGTTCTAAATCATGACACCATACTATCTTCCAGATTGACATAAGGTGGGGCAGAATATGAGGAGCTTTGAATGCCAGGTCATTAGGTTGTCAACTGAGAAATCTTGTATGCTTTTACATAATAAAATACTAGGATGAAATCTTTTACATTAAAAAAGTCTATCTTTTTTAAGGTTCAAATAAGGCAGACAGAAAAATTGTGGTTTCTTTATAGCTTGATGTATTGTTTATTTAATATTGATTTAATGTCTAAACTATGCTATGATTATAAAGAAAATAACAGATTTTATTCTATAATGCAATGGCTTTAAAACTCACCTTAAAAACCTTTGCTCAAACAAAATTTTCTACAGACACTTGTAAAATATATTAAGAGGCTTCAAATACTTTGTATCTGTGATTCTGGGAAGAAAAAGTAGTTTCTGGAAGAAGTGCTGCCAGAAAGACTGCAAACAAGAACCCCTTTCTCAATGGCTATTTACCTTTTTCTTCTTTTACATAGTACACCTGGCTCACAGGGACTTTACTAGCCAGGGAAGGCTAATTGCTATAATGAACAATTGCAAACTTTAAGTGGCTCAACATATCAAAGACTTTTTCTCCTTTGTCATCTTATAGTTCAATGCAGGTTGCAAAAAGAGTGGAGGGGGCACAAAGTTATTTGGAGAGCCAAGCTGATGGAGGCCCTACCATTTCCAATACATGGAATTTAACATCTAACCAGCAAGTTGGAAAGAAAGGAAACAAACATGAAGAAGGCATACTCATTCTTTTTTTTTTTTTTGAGGTGGAGTCTCGCTCTGTCACCCAGGCTGGAGTGCAGTGGCGCGATCTCGGCTCACTGCAATCTCCGCCTCCCGGGTTCACGCCATTGTCCTGCCTCAGCCTCCAGAGTAGCTGGGACTACAGGCGCCTGCCACCACGCCCAGCTAATTTTTTGTATTTTTAGTAGAGACGGGGTTTCACTGTGTTAGCCAGGATGGTCTTGATCTCCTGACCTCGTGATCTGCCCGCCTTGGCCTCCCAAAGTGCTGGGATTACAGGCGTGAGCCACTGGCGCCTGGCCGGCATACTTATTCTTAACTGCTGTAGCTGAGAAGTCACAAGTGACATTTCAGTTCACATTGCATTGATGAGAACTGATCACATGGCTTCATCTTGCTGCAAAGGGCCAGGAACTGTAATTTAGCTGATGCCCAGGAAGAGGAAATATGTTTGGTAAGCATGCCAGAAAGAGTGCATTACAAATCACAGTCTCTTTTAAGTAAAGCACTATGCTAGGAACTAAGCATACCAAAGTAAGTCAAACATGGTTCCTGTTTTCAGTGAACTTTCTGTCTAGATGTGGAATTTATTATTACTATTTCTATTTCACAGATGGAAACTAAACAGACAATAGTCATGCTCAATGAGGCATGACTATTAAGATGTGGAGCCAGGACTTGAGCTTAGACTAACTTCAAACTCCACACTCTTTAGAACGGTCAGTGCCACAGGAAGAATACAGTCACAGTGCATATCTGGCTTTGTGAGGGAGGAGTAGCTATGTGATGGTGATAGGTGGCCATCAATCTGTGGTCTTCACTTGGGAGCACAGGCAGACCGTTCAATAAATGTCAGGTATTTTTGTATTATTGTAGTAAGTTTCCAAGAAAAGATAACATTTTGAAAAACATTTTAAAGGAATTAGGCCATTTGACAAATGGGAAATTAATGTGAATGGGACTTCTTCGAAAGTCATGAGAAGGCTTTTAAAGAGGTACAAATGCAAAGACTAGAAAAACGAATCAAAGGAGTCCAGGAGAAGTTCAGTGACTGAACAGGGAAGAAGGATTTTTGTGCTGGCTTGTTTTCTCCTTCCTACCTTCTGATAGGCTTCTGCCTACTGTCCTTTAACTTCAACTTTCCATCAACACGTCCTTTCATATACTTTCCTCAAGTAGAATCCAGATCTAAAGTAGCTTCACAATGTACTGCAAAAAGCTTCAAACAAGAATCAGGGAACCAGGGGTCTTGTGGCTCTGACACTCACCCCTTTTTGATCCAGGGCAAGATACTTAGACTCTTGGGCCTCAGGTTCCTTACCTTTAAGAAGAAAAAGTATGAACCACATCATTTCTCTAGCTGCTACTTATTTATCATTCTTCAAAACATCTGAAATTCCAAGATCTTAATACCTAGTAGTTTTTTTAAAAGTTTCATTTGCTGTCTCATTTTTGGGCAACCTCAAGTCAAACATGGTAAGTTTGACAAGTCAAACAACCTCATGCTGTGTGTGAGATTAGTTTTAAGATACAAATGTTTATGTTTGTATTCTGTATAGTAGGTGTTAATTCTGAGTCAAAGTTAAATATTTTGATATATACTGATCTGGTTATACCATTCACTTTTCTCTCTACACATTTTATTGACTTTCTGTTCTGTTTATAGGATGAGGTTTTCACAGTATAATTTGGCAATGGGATCATGGAAAATTTTAGGATATGAAGACATCCATAGGAAATATGAGTGGGAGTGTGTTTTTCTTGATTTAATAGATGCCATTTAAAATTTAGACTCTAACAATAATGTTAAGAAATAGCTCACTTTATTGATGAAAGGTTCTGTGACTATTTTAGTGGAAAATGAAAATCAGAAATAAAATTATTTAGACCTTGGCTATGAAAAGCAAATGCTATTTCATCTATTTTTCTGTAGTTAAGAAACAGAACTGTTTTATCTATTAAATTAAGCTGGAGCATGCTATCATCAACCTACCACACAGAAAAAGAAGTCTATGAAAACTTCAGTCATTTTGATCTCAGCATGATGATACCCCCTGTGTGCTTTTATAATTCTCAATTAAAATGAGTAATTCAGGGAAAGAACAAGTCCCATGAGGGAAGATGCCAAGAAGGAATTCTAATGTTAAAGAAATACTTTACTATGGTAAGCCTATTACAATGGTCGGTGATGCTTCCAAACATACCTATACCCACATTCTTTGATTTTCATCTTAACTTAGTAGAACTAGAAATAAATTTAGGAGCAGAACTTAAAAATGGCTGCTGTTGTATTACTAATTGTGTTTTTTTTTTTTCCCATTAAAATTATCCCACCTGATGACACATTTTTTTTGGTTATTTGTATTATTAGTAGTAATATATGTAGTACTGGATCCATCAGAATTATGAACTTTTCTGCTTCCAATTTCATACATCCTATTATGTGCCTGCTATTTTTCTTCCATTTTGCTAGGGTTTACTACAAATGTCTAATTTATTGCTCAGAATAATCCTATACTGTTTAAGTAAGAAAGGTGACTTGGCTAAAGTCATGTAAGTTATAATTGCTCAGAATTTTAACTGAAATATTTTAAACGTCTTTTTCTATATAGCTACACATTCGCTAATTCATTTTTAATATCTTCAGCTGATGATATTGCACAACCCAAACATTTTGGAGCACCTAGCCACTGAATGATATTTAGGAAGGAATCAAATATATTTTTGCATTACAAAGAACACTTGGAGGGACCAGGTCTTCATGTTGGTAATATTTGAAGGCTAAAGGGCAGACATCCTCCTCACCAGCCATCCCAATAGTTAAATTTCCTATGGCTTTAGGTGTTTTTGAACTGGGTCAAAGTCCTCAATTAAAATGCAAAAGTGCTCCCTAGAAGGACAAACACATTAAATTCTTTTTTTTTTTTTCTTTTTTTTTTTTTTTTTTGAGACGGAGTCTGGCTCTGTCGCCCAGGCTGGAGCGCAGTGGCCAGATCTTAGCTCACTGCAAACTCCGCTTCCCAGGTTCACGCCATTCTCCTGCCTCAGCCTCCCGAGTAGCTGGGATTACAGGTGCCCGCCACCTCACCCGGCTAGTTTTTTGTATTTTTTAGTAGAGACAGGGTTTCACCACGTTAGCCAGCATGGTCTCAATCTCCTGACCTCGTGATCCACCCGTCTCGGCCTCCCAAAGTGCTGGGATTACAGGCTTGAGCCACCACGCCCGGCCTAAATTCTTAACCATTAATACTTTAGTCCGAATTATTTTTCAGATCTTGTCTCCGGATAGAGCCCCAAGGGCATAGAACATAGGTCTGAGGAATTGAAATAATGAATTGAAAGATGTACAGATTTGAGGATGCCTAAAAGTGAAGAACTAAGAGGGCATCAAATGAATTTATCTCATGATCACTACTAGCACATGTAGCACCTGTTTGTGAATTAAAAAAATTCTCTTTCCAAGGATGAATTACAAAAAAGCACCCATTCTAGGTAGATGAATTACAGTAAGGCATCCTTTCCCCCAGGATGATGTAGCTTCAAGCTAGGGCACAAAAATTCATGGGGGGAAGTGTGAACTCGATGTTAGCCCCATAAATTCCCCCTGGGCTGAGTACCTTTGTGTACAACTTGCACAGCCTTTCTTGGAAGCCTTAGTTTTTCTGGAGAACCACTGGATTGCATGAGTTCAGCGGGCTCTACAAAGGGGAAGAAAATTATGTTTATTATAGAATTGAGAATCAAATTTATTTAAGGCTGAGCTTAAATGACTCTGGTCTTTGGGGGATTCTAGGAGCAAGAAGCTGTAGCAACTTCATACTGCTGGTTGCTCACTGAGGCTCCACCCTGCAGGTTAGGAATTGGGCCTAATGTGGAAAACACGGAATTTATTCCAGGCAGAATCATGGTTATTTAAAGATGTTTTCTTCTCTAATGTTTAACCTAGGCAAGAATCTGAGTGTTCTTTGTTATTCACCAAAGGGGAATCAATTATTGTGGAATTTTAACCTGCCTCCAGGGACAACTACAGCAGGTGGCAAAGATTTCAACTCTTTTGAAAGATGGCATTATTTTAATTTTCCAATATAGAGCCCCAGGTTTTTTTATGAGCACCAGGCTTGGATAGTTCTTTAACTTGTTAATAATTTTTGATATATATATATATATTACTGTTTTTACATCATTAGCAGCACAAATACCTATAAAAGTAATATATTATATGAAATTCTGAAAATATAAAAACACTGAAAGAAAAATAGAAATTAATTTACAATTCCACTAAGGGGTAAGTCTTATCCTAGACTTGTATTGACTTGCTTTGTGTCTGTCATTGTCAAAGTCCCTATTTAGTCAAAGTCAAAAACTAAATAGATGTTGTCTGTTTGATCTTAAGACCAAGACGGCTACTACAGACCAAATAGCTGATCCCATCAGTGAGTCTTTGACCAGTTTGCTATCCTTCTTTTATGCAGTCTCAGATTTCTTGGGCCCCTGCCATCTGTGAATTCTGACTCATCTTTGCAACAGTTATTTCTAATAACCAGTTTGTTAATGACAACTTGGTTACTTTTTACTATGACTTTAGAAAAATAATTAGAGCCAAATTCTTTCTATGAATTACTTTGATTTATTTTCTGTAAGAATCTTCAATGACGTCCTCCCTCAACCCTCAGAAACAAGGAAATCAAGCATCTGGTATGCACGCACACAGCTTCATTTATTTCAAGTAGGTAATTCATTTCAATCTACAAACCCAAGCAAATCTTGAGGACCCCTACCTGAGGAGCTTTGTCACCATCATTGTGAAGAAAGTCTGGAGTTTTGTAAGAAAGCATTGAGACTAAGACTGGTTGCTTATGTATAGAAATATGTGCATTGGTATGGAGGGTAGAAGGAAGGAGGAGGGTGACATATTTAGACTACATAGGCTGGGAGGAAGAATGAGAACAGTTAAAAATTTCTTGTTCATTGTTCCCTGGCATCAATACTGTATGCAGATAAGAAGGCCAAAATAAGCATGAGTTTTGTTTTAATTAACTCTCTAAGATTTGTCTACCATTTAGTTGACCCCTCCCACCTTCATCTGTTATTTTGTTCATTTTAGGGCCATAAATATTATTAATCCACAGAGATTTCTTTCTGCTTCCTTTAGTTAATTAAAGATACTCTAGAATTTATCTTATGCTACCACCAGGAGGGCACAAAAAGTGAAATATTATATTGCTAGATAGTTCATTCATTAGCATAAAATAATCAGTGGGATTGTGTATTGGGGTTTTAAATACCTCTGCCAGATTTTCTTTTAGAGGACAAATGCGGTCAACAGAAGAAATAGAGAGAGAGAGAGAGAGAGAAGGGAGAAAAGAATTAAAAATTAGGGAGATAGGCAACAACAAATATATAGATTAATGTTTTAAAAGATAGTCTATCTAGACTCTAGCACGGGAATAACCCATAATAATTCCCTGCCCAGATATCATTAGCAATACATACAATGGTGAAATCTTCCTTCATCTGCTTCAAGCTGTGTCGCTCAGTTGGGAGACAAAGGGGGGCAGAAGGGCAGCTGTCAAAAAAGAAAAAAAAAAAACCACTAAAATGATATTCTTATATTTTAGTTATTTTCTTTTATATTAATGGTTTTATTACAAAAAGAAACTATGATGTAAACTTCATGTATCATTCACTTACAACATTTTATACCAAACCAAGCAGAACCCCACACTAGACAGCTCCACTATTTATATTCCTCCAAGGGTAGCTCATCCTGCCCTCTTTTTCCACCCTCAAGTGTTTTTCTTCCTTCAGGGAGAGATTCTGTATCAGTGTTTCATTTCTCCTCCGGGTAGACTTAAAGGCCAGACACATTGATTATTAATCATTATATTGGGGTTTCTCTCTTTCTTGACCAATGACACAATCTGCAGAGCATGATAGGTATACTGTAACTGACATCTGTACCAGAAAAAAAAAAAATCAGGTTATGGCATATATATCTGCACTAATAAAAAAAGCCATCTTTCAAATCCTTCTTTTGTAAGTCTTACTAAAGAGACCACTGTGTTACAAATGCATAGGCACTGAGCCATAAATCCAGTAACAGAGACATATCTAAAAGCCCATTTTGGAACATTCTTTACTTGGACTCTTGGGAAACTCCAGGTTTAACTAGAGGCACTTATTCTTTTTCTAGGTTGTGCTGCTGATGAATACCAGGGAGAAAAGTTGAAACATAAGATTTTCTGACCCTATTATCTAGCTGCGCTCTTTTACTTCATCTTATTTTGGTGTATATTTTTATTTATGGAAACTCCTCAACTTAAAATTATTTTGCTAGTCATACTTTATACAGTTTGCTAACTATATGATGTCAGGGTGTATCTGAAGTGTGTTAGTGACTATCAGTTTACAGTTTTCTATTGTACGGCATGAGTAAGTTGCAGAGCAGTAGGAATATAGTATAATTATTAAAAGCATAGATTTATATTCAGGCTGACCACAGTATGAATCCTGGCTCTTGACCTAAATGTGTTACTCTGGGCTAGTTATTTGATCTCTCAAAAGCTCAGTTTTTCCAACTATGAAATGGATATAATAATAAGATGAATGCTTGGGCTTGCTTCTGGTTCAGAACCTACCTTATAGTAAGTCCTCAATTAGTGGGCATTTTTATTATTATAAAATTAGGATATTTGGGATTATTAGGATGGCCGAATTATTATTATTATTAGGATGGCCGAATCAGTATAATTTGGAGAATGAACGAGTTCATTGTATATTTTAAAATAATTACAGTGAAACAACAGGCATAAGCCAGGACTTTCCTAGGTAGATTGGGATATATAGTCAACCTGATTATTATAGGTAGTAGACTATCTCAGTATTGGTGTGGGAAAATTAGATATTGAATTACTCATTCTGATCCAGTATTGAGAGGAACATATAGTGACCAGAGTAAAAAACTAAGGGACTTTTTTGTTTTTGTTTTTGCTTACTTTCCTTTTTAAGAAGATGTTTCAATGTAGAAAGGAACAGTTTATAATCATGCCTCTTAGCTGTGGCCATGCCCACATGCATACAAGGATAGTCCCTCCTTTAGTTGCATCATTTCTGACTGTAAAGGACAATATGGATTTATGCCTAGTGACCTCTTGCAAGTTTTCTTTCTTTGCTGCAAAATTATGGGGAGCAACAATTTGATTTATTTTATTATTTTTGAACTGTGCTGCCAATAAGTAAATTGGCTCATGGTAATCACAGTATTCACTTCAATTAAATGATCATCAATTGAGTTATTTGCCTTTTTGCATGTAATTTATTATGGTCTACTTTTCTCTTTCAATTAAAAAGTTGAAGTATATAATTTGCTTGTTTCTAGGGATTACAAATTAAGGCCCTAGAACTTTAAACGGATTGCATCTTAAAGATTCAACAATTTAAAAACATATTTCTTTACATTTAAAATATAAATTCTTTTGTCATATGCAACCAAAACCAATTATTTCCTTATGCAAAATCTACCTTAGAGAAAGGGAAAGATAAAACATATGAGAAAACACATTTTGTCTAATGATTTTCTCTCAGGAAAAATATTGCTATCATGATCCTTTTTAATTAAATAAGAATTTAGCACTTTTGTGTGTGTGTTCTTAATGTCAGACTCTTTGGTTATCACACTTACACCTCTGTTATTAATGCTAGCCATGGTTTGCAGATGAGGAAAAGCTAGTTATCAATGAATAATTCAGATTCCATAACTGTCAGACCTCATTATTTTAAATAGGGCCTGGTAGTTCCAGTTGTAACCAGCTAATTGCCTCGTTTAAACTTAAAATGTTAGACTATTTCACATAATTCTCAATTTTAAAAAACTTTAAATACATTTAAAATTGCTGTAATACATAGAGCAATTTGCTTTAAATCAATCTAGAAGAATAAAAGGCATTCTGCTGATGATCCGTCTTCAAATAAGAGTTCAAATTTATTTTAATTTAATCCAGTGGCTGTCATGAAATGCTTACTTAACACAGAATGAACAAAACGTTTTTAATTTATAAAAAATAAGAGACTGAGATTGAATTTAAAAATGGATCTCCTTTGTTTAAACATATTGCCAAATAAAAGTTGAAAACCAAAATGAATGTGATGGAAGGGATCACCAAAGGTATTGCTTTCACTTCCTGAGTCCCTGCCACCTTTAAAACTAAATCACTATACATTTAAAACATTTTTAAAAATCTGAAAAGTCAGAGCTGCAGCTATGGAGCGGCACTGCTTAGATCTTCCTTCAAGAGAAGTTGTTGCAAGGGACATAGTAGGCAGACAACCTCCAGTGGCCACACCTTCATATCTGCTTCAATGTTCATGCCAAAGCTATACCCTTCAGGGGTGCTCCCAGCCAATGACTAAGCATGGTGGAGTATGAGCGCCAGGCCATTCCTGCCATGCGGGACCCCCTTGATAACAATAATTTCTCTGAGACTCATCAGCCTGGTTGAAACTCTCTCAGAACTGTGCTTCTGCTACCCAGTCCTCCTTCCTTTTATGTGTAGATGTCAGAACTAAACCGCAGCTTGAAAGCTCTCTATGCTGGCTCCTGCTTGGTTCCCTCTTTGTCATTTGTATGCATTTTCCCCAATAAATCTCTTGCATATCTAATTCTGTCACATTGTTTGCTTCTTAGAGAAACTGCACTGACACAGAATTCTACAATCTCCCCATGTCTAATTAAAGAATTCTATTCACAAATCTAATCTCTTTTATTTAATTTGGTCGTCATTAGATATAGTGAGCTTTAAAAGGTTATGTCTTCCTAATAATGAAGACCTTCATGTGGCTGTTAAGGCCCATGTAGAATGATATTTTTTTCCTTTGTTTAGGCTAAATAATGCCACCACTTATGGTCCTCCTGAAATTTGGAGAGAGTAATGCTTAGTCAATTTTCAGATCTACATATGAAAATTTCCTTAATCTTCTCTAGATTCTCATTAAATCCCAACATGAATAAGGCCTGAAAATATACAGTTCTACTATTTTTACATAAACATATTATCCTAAAGTCTGGTTTAACCCTCTTTCAATGAGGTCACTGCCCTTTGGAAAAATAAATTGTATATATCCCAGGTTTACAAAGCATGCCACTTTGATGTGAAGTCTATCTTCCTTTTGTGAATTTTGATTAAAAGCAATGTGGTTTCTTAACCTTGGAAGTGGATATGCTGTAACTAGGGGGGAAATCTCACAGTAATTAAAATAATCAGCAAAGCTTTATTGTGAAGGTTTCAGCTTCATAGTAAACATAATTTCAGATATTCTGGACAATATTTGTTAAAGGTTCAGTCATGTTTATGGTCATGTATGTATAGAAATAGCACAATTTGCATAAGGAAGAAGAAAGACTTCTACAATTCTATCTTGCTATCTATTCATGTTGTCTGAGATTGGGTATCGTTTCCGTCCTCCGACATCTGAAGTTTCTTGTAGTGGTCCACAGATGGGAAAGGCCAGCTGTGGGAAATTATAAGAGCATTTGGAAATAATTTACTGAGTTTTCAGCTAAATTTAAGAGATGCTTTAAAATTTTAATAAAGTGTTGGCAATATTGTATTGTACTCATTAAAAGGGTAGACTTCTTGGAGTATGCACGTTTGCACAGTTCAACTTTAATACTGCCTTTGTACTAGCTTTGAGACCTTGGGTCAGTCATAAACATTCTCTGGGTTTGTGTTTCATCAGCTGTGAAACTGGTAGTGGAGTGGAGCAAGGAATGAGATTAGACAAATTCTGAGACCACTTCTAGCCCTATTTGTGTCTTATTTTAATAAGTGCAGTTCACACACTTCCTTTAAAGAAAATGTTCACTGGATATTTGGAGAGCCTAATTCTTTGATTAATTTTCCAATATAAATCCACACTGGCTGAAAAAGCATAGCAAATGGGGTTGTTGAAATTAATATTTTCTAAGTAGAAGTGAAAAATGAACTTATTTTCTTCTGATTCAGATGTAGGACATTTTAATTTACTTATTTTTTGCCCAGATAAGTCTTCTCCCTAGACCATCTTGGTAGTTTAAACTATACTAAGTTTTGAGAATATGAAATTTGAATTACTTTTCTTCTTTTGATTTACATGTAACAAACAACTTGTAAAATATTGATACTTTCTGGAAGATATGTTCCCCTCTGTTACCATGTGATCTCTGAGCAAAGACTAGTTTTTGTCTGCTTTGTAACGTTCTGAAAGTATAATAGGCTACCATGAAATAATACAGTAAATATTTCCCCCTTTTCAATTTTTACATTGTGACAGGTCCCCCCCTCCCTCCCTCCCAGAAAACCCAGTGAAGATAAAATACAGACACATACAATTAGTGTCAGTTACAGTTCACAGAAGCACAGGCTTTTCTTCCATTGTAATAACTGAACATTTAGGGACTGAAGGATTTAGCATCTGTAAGCTATGTGTCAGCTTAGCTGTCTCAGATCAAGCTTCGTTTTAAAATACTGTGTTCTGAGAGAAGGCCACTTCAGTCTCTGAATGTCATGCTGTGACCACACTCAAATATTGTAATCAAAGGAAGGCCTTGCTTGTCTATCTTGAGATTCTGGCATTGGTTTCCCTCTTTTCCTGTGGCATGTATCTTTAAGGAAGCTGACCATTAATTATATTTAGTAACTGACTAAATTCTACCAAAAAATTGTTGACCATTAATATACTACATTTAGCATTTTAGATAATTACATAAATTGAACATAAAAGTTGTAAATGTCAAACTCAGAATGTATCCCCTCTGTATTGTGGTTTAGAATCCTATTATATAATAAACACTTTCTTGTTATAAGCATTTAATCCAATTAATTTTATGTTGCAAAATAATAAAAAACAGATGCCTTTGGTTTTGCTCTGATTTTAAAAAAATGTCTTGAAATTCAGATTTTCAACACTTTTTTTTGTAGTGTAGTTTTTTGTTTTATTAGAAATAGAAGACTACATTTGTAGAGGTACAAGAAAGGAAGAAATAGTGTTATTAAGTAAGCGTTCAAGTAGAGCAACATTTCGGGTTGTATCATATACACTTTGGCCACTGTTTAGTGTTGACAAGAAGTTGATAACCTAGAAAGAGTTTCAGAAGATTAAATGGTCTCTGTACACATAAATCCAGTTCAAGTCATAGATTCCTTTTGGGATCACTAGAGCCTGGTTGTGGTGAGAATCCAGAATCTACCTTGCTTTCTGAGATGTGAAAAATTGGAACATTCCCAAAGACAAATTTTGTAGAATGACTTTTTATGCTTACTGTTAACATGTGTTCTATAGAGGACATATCATTTTCTCCAATTATAATATTGTGATGGCTGGAAAGTTCTAAGAAGAAAGTAATTATAGCTTCATAAGGATCAACTCAGACTTTTAATGTATACCACGTGCTTCTACCATAAGGTACATATGGATTGCAAACCACACCTGAGCATCGGTGATCCCTACCTAGCATTTGGTGTTTATGTTGTGATTTTAAAATAGTCGTCGATTAGCCAGGGGTGTAGGGAGGTGTGTGTATGTGTGTCTTAGACAGTCAAACAAACACTCTTTTTTTTTTTTTTTTTTTTTTTTTTACTATTTCACATAATATGAAGGAGAGTACTTTACCATCGAATATTTGAGAACATACTTCCCTGCTGTAGTTGTTAGTCACAGACTCTTAATACCTCCTTGGTCAACATGAGAAGCAGATGGCTTGTGGAGATATCATTACTTTTCTTCTGTCATATTCTAAAATGAAGACTTTCACTTTTTAAAGAACAATTCTTTTAATTTTCCCCCTAAAACTCTAGCAGCAATAACGATAGATTCAAAGGTACATGCTAAAAAATGTTTAAGTGCAACAGAGAGGAACACTATTTGACAGTCAGCCATACCTGATATTTGTGTTCTTTGTTACCCTGACATTATAAACTGTCTTCCAGTTTTGAAATTCTTGTCCACTTAGAAGCAGGTAGTTTGTTAAATCTCTTTCAGATTAAAATGTATGGAATATAATAGCCTATAATCAACTATGCATGCACACAAGTCCTTTAAACCTGAGTGGTGCCATTTGGGAGTGTTCAGATTTAGCAGTGGGAAAGATTTTCCATCAGACAAAAGCTGCAGTGCAGCCTGCCCACATGAATGACCCCTTTAAGCCCTCTATCTCAATTTATTAGCTCTTTTCTATTATTGTATCATCCAACAACAGCATTGTTTTATACATGGCCCTTATTGCAGTGGAAAATAAATTTGTTACTCACTGTCATTTTAACAGGTTTCTAGGGTCTGGAGTTTCTCTATATTTGGGCATTTTTCCCTCATTCTGTAATTGAGAATTCAACCATACCATATGTATAGCTCTCCTTCATTGTGTGCTTGAGGGTATGTAAAATATGTATTTTTGTTTGTGCAAATCTTAAGTGATTCTAGTTCTAGTTGTTGCATGGGGTGAAATTCTTCTTAAATTTGTGTTAATTCTATTTTTATAAATTTAATTATTGAAAAATTAAAATATATATAAGCAGACAAACCAAATGACATAATGAACTTCCATCACCCAGATTTGACAATTATCAACACGTGAACAATCTTCTTTCAACTGTCCCTACTCACTTTTCTGCAATTGATATTGGATTATTTTCACACAATCTCCATCATGTCATTTCATCTGTAAATACTTCAGTCTATATTCTTAAAGTGTAAGAACTCTTTAACATAATAGCACTATCACATCTAAAATAATTAAAATAATTCTTTGTATTAATAAATATCCAATCAGTATATCAATTTCATTTATTGTTGCATACATTTTCTTTCTCAGTTTGCTTGTTAAAATCTGAATCCAAACAAGTTCTAAATATTGCACTTGGTTCATATGTTACTTAAAGCACATTAAATCAATAGTTTGATGTCCGTTTTCACTGCAATTTACTTATGGAGGAAATAAGTTCGTACATACTGGATTTTGCTGATTGTATCCTTGTAGTATTGTTCAACATGATTCTTGGTCCAGATTTGATTAGATTATGGTTCAAATTTTTGCAAGGAAGTTGTAAAAGTGGTGGTGTATATTTTCTACTGCATTACCCTTAGGGACACATATTATTTGTTATTACTTTTTATGTCATATTTAGATTTCCTCTGGGTTTCTATATTATCTGTCTAATCTGTCCATTACATAAGTTCCTGATCAGCTTGTCAATCAGTGGTTTTTATAGCTATTTTGATCATTGTATATCTCCAATGAAGGCATTGTGTCTATTTTTGTTCTCTAAAATTTCTACAAGTAAAGCATTACTTCAGTGCATGCAATATGTTTATTGAGGAAGCCAAAGTGATATAGGCAGTAAGACAATGACAGGTTCTAACATTTTGCTTTTCCTGGGAGTGGCGGATATAGAAGCATTTCCTTAACACTTTTATTATTTTGATTTCAATTAGTCACTATTGCAAACACAACTATTTTCTATTATAAACGAAGAGAGTTAACATTCCTTAAAATACTGTGACATGACTGTTGGCACTGTGAAAGAAATAGCTTACTTTAATTGCAAATCATGATTTTTACTCTAGGGTTAGATATAGGTAATTATTGGTGAATTAAGCATGATTTCTCATTTGTTATCTCACCTGATACAGCAGCCCTATGTCATAAACAAAGAAATATATAATTTTCTCTATTTTACAGATGTGAAAATTGAGATTCAGAGAGCAGATATTACTTTCCATTGTTATGCAATGAGTAGATGGCATAACTGGCATCAGATCTTGGGTTCCCAACTCTAAATTCAATTTTCCTTTAATTGTGCAATTCCTGAGTTATCTCTAGAGTCAGGCTGCCTGGTCATTTATTAAATTCATTAATATATACTGATTAATCAAAAATTTAAAACTGACAACATGTTTTAAGTGAACAAATAAATATAATTAAATATGCTTAACATTAAAAGTTGCTTATAATAATTTTCATGAAACCATCACAAGCAGAGGCTATCTTCCAAGTTTTATTTTGTATTACTCTTTTTGTTGCATTAGCACCCTGTCAAAGCTCCTTTGAATCTCTGGAATTTGACAGTTACAGAGGATTAAAAATAAAACATGAATATTTTGTCTCCACTGGAGGGCTTCATGGCATAGTGCAAGAAAAGAATATAAACAAGCAAAATATAGATTGGTAAGATGATAGGTTTTAGGCTCCAAAAATTGTCAATTTTGACTTGACCCTAAATTCTTTGTATTAGTCAGTTACTCAAAACATGTAAGATACATTTCACAAATACAGGTAGTGGCTTTTTGTATGTGTAATTATATTTTATTTTAGGGGTCAGACATGGCTAATGACACTTCTTTTTTTTTTTTTTTTTTTTTTTTTTTTTGAGACGGAGTCTCCTCTCAGTCGCCCAGGCTGGAGTGCAGTGGCATGATCTTGGCTCACTGCAAGCTCCGCCCCCCGGGTTCACACCATTCTCCTGCCTCAGCCTCCCGAGTAGCTGGGACTACAGGCGCCCGCCACCACGCCCGGCTAATTTTTGCATTTTTAGTAGAGACGGGGTTTCACCGTGTTAGCCAGGATGGTCTTGATCTCCTGACCTCGTGATCCACCTGCCTTGCCCTCCCAAAGTGCTGGGATTACAGGCGTGAGCCACCACGCCGGCCTATACTTCTAAAACTTTTAAAAGTCCTTCTACCTGAGGAAGTGACTGGTTCCCAGAGGTCCACTCTCAGGAAGGTATTGTGTCTAAGTGTGGTGTTAGCATTTGCCCTGCCACCAAAGTGGGCCAGAACCATATGAAACCTACCTCCAGAGGTCTGAGTCCCAGAGCTGCCATACACCTGCCTTGCACAGGTCCAAGCTAACAGTTCATTACTGATCTTGAAAGTCTGGAACACATTTCGGATCTAGTAGATATGAGTGAGACTGTTTTTGGAGCACAGTTCCTATAGCACCTCTGATAATGGTTGGTGCTCAAGGTAAAGGATAAAAGTATAAGTCTTGAGGGGTTCCTCAGACACTGGAGACTTATTTGAAAGACTTGGGTGACATGATTTCCAAAGAGAAAAAAAAACAAACAAACTAACATCCTCCTGGAGGAAATATTCACTTTTGTTTGGAGAAACTAGTGACAGGCCAGGTGCAGGGGTTCATGCCTGTAATCCTACCTAGCATTTTGGGAGGCCAAGACAGGTGGATCTCTTGAGGTGATGAGTTCAAGACCAGCCTGGCCAATATGGCAAAACCCCATCTCTACTAAACACACACACACACACACACACACACACACACACACACACACGCCAGGTATAGTGGCGTGCGCTTGTAATCCCAGCTACTTGGGAGCCTGAGGCATGAGAATAGTTTGAAACTGGCAGGCAGAGGTTACAGTGAGCTGAGATCATACCACTGCACTCCAGCCTGGGTGACAGAGTGAGACTCTGTCTCAAAAAAAAAAAAAAGAAACCAATGACAGACAATATTAAATGATACTATAAAAATGAGTCAAAAATAATATGGACATGCTGTGAATACTAGTATACGGAATTAGTTTGAATTTTAATGTCATATGTACCTGGCCTAAAGCCCAAATTTATATCATGAAGATTTGGATCTTTAAGGTGCTTGAAGCAGATTGGAAAGGCGATTATATGTTATTTTTCTTGGTTTCTTTATCACCTACCCCTAACCTTTGTGTTTTACATGACCAAAATCTTTAAAAGGATGAAAAAAAATCGAGACATTGCTAAATTCCAAGTCATGACAAATCTTAAAGTCTTGTATTTGTGTCCCTAAAGCATCTTAGCCTTGCTTCTGTATTTAATGATATTCTATGGCACTGTTAAGTATCTAGGATATCATGTACCAACTAATATATATATGTTATATATTATATATGTTAGATATTATGTGTATGTTTTATATTATATATGTGTATATATACACAAATATAAACACATAATACACATAACACACATATATACACATATATTATATATACATATATAATGTATGTCCCTTCAGATGCATTTATTAGACATTTTATTCCCATTTCCTTGATAAAATCAAAGCTCAGAGAGACTACATACCTTGATAACTGAGCAATAATTAGGAATTGGGAGTTTCTGACTCACAAACCAAAGGTTTTCATTCATGTCTTAATTTCAAGAGACTAATGTTGCATTCAACAGAAGATACAGTAATTTTCCCTGAGCAAGCTTATGTTCATGTGGAGGCTGATCCGAATGATAGATCTGCTGAACTGTATCATCCTAGATGTGTGGTGTGCTTGGACCAGGTGGAGGTACTGCAGGAGGCTAAGTGATGTGTAAGCACCATGAAAACAGCATGCACGTCTGCCTGTAGGAAAGCGTAGTGAGGGCATATTGGTAAGTGGTCTCCATGATTTCCTTTGCAGTGGCTCCTTAGGATATTCTGAAATTGGAGTTTAATTATTTCTTTGGAAACAAAAAATTAAATCAAAATAGTAATTTGTATTGTCTCTGCATGTCTTTTGAGAATTTTGTGAGGGAGAAAACATTTTAAGTATCATTCCATTTTTGGAAAAATGGTGGCACCTTGGTGCTACTCATTTTA
Source organism: Rhinopithecus roxellana (assembly GCF_007565055.1). Taxonomy (NCBI): domain Eukaryota; kingdom Metazoa; phylum Chordata; class Mammalia; order Primates; family Cercopithecidae; genus Rhinopithecus; species Rhinopithecus roxellana. The sequence continues at coordinate 101,274,445 of NC_044562.1, forward strand.
TTGTGAACATCCTAGAAACATAGACATATAAAGCCTTTTACATATCAACCTTTGGTGTAAGGCCAATATTAAGGCCATAAAACTTTTTAATGTTGTGTGATCTTTATTTTCAGAAAGCATTTATTGCACATTTTCTGTATTCAGGACTCTATACCAGGCAATGTGGGAAGAATTAAAGAAGAAAAAGGCTGAGTTCATAACTGGAAGAGCTTATAGAAAATCACTGACTGTGTGCATACTTTATGACTATGTACAGTAAACTCCCAAACCTCCATAAGCAGCAGGAACCAGACTTCTCCACCCAGCTGAGATACCCCGTGGACAACTCTGGGCAAGGACTGGGATTGTCTCTGTTTTCTACAATAACGCAGAATCAAGGACAGGGCTCCAGGTACTGCAACAAATTTCTCTCTAAATTAGTCAGATGCTTATTATTTGGCTCCATGATCCCATTTATGGGCACAGAGGTTGGATTTTTTTGTTTTATGGATGTACATATTCCAAAGTGGCAAGAATTTGAAAATATCAAATGTTTCCAACCACCCATAAAACATATATTTTCCCCTGTGACCTTTCTTTTTGAAATGCACACTAAGAAGTATATTTTGCACCATGATATATTTACATATTCCACATAAATATATTTGTATAGTAATCATCTCACACACACGAATGCACAAACACAACTAACATAGAAGTTTCACAGAAATACCATGTTCACTGGACTCTAATATTTTCTTTTCTTTCCTTGTTTACTCTATTTTATTTCAATTTATATTTCTACCTTATTTTAGTTTATTTAAAAAATGCTACTTGGTATCTACAGAATTTATTTCATAACATTCTTATGCCTCCGGATTCACATATCAAACAGCTTTGTGCTAAAGAAGTTACAAAAATGAAAAGAGAAGCTATGGCAGAAACCAGCAAGGAGAATCTGTTTTATGTTTATAAGAAAACAAGAAAGGTGATAGGGTGCTCAGGCAGAGAGTTACTCCTTTAGAGTTTGGTTAGTTAGGTGTGGTCAGGCATACTTTGCAACTTGAATCATGTCTTCCCTACCCTACAACCCCAATGTCTAGCACAGTATTTACTCTCTAGGAGTTTATAAAGAATGTGTTGAATTTAATTGAAATAACTTCTGATGTTACTGTAGAAATGGATAGAAGTTGTAAATTAAAAACCATTATGAAGAAAGAATTTGGACAACTTGGATACTTTTTATGTTTGACCTTAGGAAAACAAAACAAAACAAATCAAACAGAGTACTAAAATTGTGCCAGTTTTATGAATTTAGGTTGAAGATTAAGGGGAAGATTTGGAAGGAAACAATAAATGTATCAAGAGATGTTTTTATGAATAAGTACATGACTGTGCCTGGTGTCTCACAAAATTATAGATTATCAGTTAGAAGAAACTTTAGGGATTATCCAGTGGTCCACACTCCTTCCCAATGCAAAGCTCCTTTTTATACCATCCTTGAGCAATAGCCATCTCATCTTTTCATGGAACATTCAAGTGAAGGGAGAATGTGCATGGATAGGTAATCTGGTCTGTTATTCATTATCCTGAATTATTTAAGTTTCTCTTCTCTCTCTAGCTGAAATCTGCTTCCTTGTTACATCCACTCTTTTTCCTTGGTCTGCTTCCTAACATAATATGGAAACAGTTCATTCCTTTGTTTAAACAGTAGCCCCTTTTACCCCTTGGCTATATGCTTTCAGTATTTTTAATATATCTGAGACTCAGTGTTAAAAATATTAGCAAGATCCACAGTGTTAAAATTAAGCTGAGGTCAAGAAGGGGAATGAAGCATCAAAGAATCACAGAACGAATGCCCAGTTCTAAATGATACATGCAGCATTTCATGGCCATGAGATAAGAATTGCCATTGTTTTTAAAATTCCACATATTGTTGACTTCATAAATCATGAGCAACAGATTCTCTTTATCAAGAATTTTCTTTTGGGAAAATGAAGCTCTGTTAACTGAAGGCACAGTATATTCCCAATGGCTTGTTTTCACATGGGAGCCTCGTTTTGCCAAATGGTTAGAGCGCTCTTAAATGCATTTGCATTAACATAATCATTATTTACCTAAAATTTTGATAAGGAAGGTGAGCTTCTCTTAAAAAGAGATAACCCATATTTGAACAGAAGTATTTTTTTTTCCCAATCAGACTCATACAGTTTACTTAACTGTATGTTTTCCCTTAGGCACTAGTCTGCAAAATGGAGTGATCATGAACCCAAAATATTCACCCTCAAAATTTTCTATAATATAATATTTAGTCATAAAAGATTAGGCAAAATTTGCTAAAAAATCAGCTTTAGAAAATATTATTGGAAAATTCCCAGTTAGGGAATACTGAAAATGTCCAGAACGACATGATTTAACTACAGGCTAATTGTATTTTTAAGCAGTAAATCATTATCTGTATTTAGAAATTCAATATAATCTGAAATAGGTGAAGTTTTGAAAGCTTCACCAAGTACGGAACCCTAATGATTTTCAAATAGCATTTGAAAGGCTAATCATAAGTAACAAATCTATTAATATAGCCAATCCATGTTGCACTATCGTAAAACTATATAAAATCACAGTAATTATAGTAAGAAAAACACAGGTATGTGTTTCCAGCCTCTTCTCTCTCTACAACTCTCATAATCGTTTCTAATCAGTAGTATAATATATAAATGTTTACAAATTACAAAAGCTATAAGTTTGAATATGCAATTGCTTTTTGGTTCTCTGGCCCTAAGTCAACTCAATAATGGCATTTCTTGAACAGGCACACTGCTAATGGCAAGAAGTGAGGAGCATTACATTTCGGCAAAGGAATAGAAAATGTATTCACACCTTTAAAAAGGTTTAAAGTATGATCAGAAACACAGATTGCATGCAAAGAAAATAACTGAAGACCATGAAATTGTGTATAATGAACACACATCAAAAATGCATTCATGATGACAAATAACATATAAGTGCTTAGAATTAGGAAAAATAGTCTTGAAATAATTCTTGGAGGGATTAAATTTTCAGCAAAGTAAATGGGCAGGAACCTTGTTGAGTGTGTGAGTACTGTGTGTAGAGTTACAGCATTGAAGATAAGGGGAAAACATCTAGAAGTAATAGTATGGCACAAATGGTTTTGAAAACATTGCAGAATAAGGTAAGTGAGTGGTAAGGGAACAGCTGAGGAAGAATCTTATGTGGGTAGTACCCTCCGATTAAGTTGAACCCCATGCAATTGTTATGATTTAATTACTTTGACCTAGAAACACAACTATTTAATGTAATTTATTATAATTTTTCTTATTTGAGCTGAAAGGAAAAGGCTGTATCAGGAAAGCAGACTCTTGGGTTCCCACAAAACTACTGAAGAGGAATGCCTGCCATTTAGTCATAGGAATTGACATCGAAATTAAACCCTTTAGGTGATTTTTAGGTATGCTACAGTTTAATAGCCATCATTCCGCCAAAATCCTTGGCTGAAAAACAGACTTCGTAGCTACCTTTGTACTTGATCCCATGGACCTAACCATATAGCTGACCGGGATAGAGTAGACCTCTAATCCCAAGAATAAACTAGCTAGTGGCTATGATTTGTCCTTTAATGTAAGCTCTACCCAGACAAGTGCTATGGTAATTAGCAAGCCCAGTCATTTTCTCTTTTTCAGATATCTGAGCCAGATATATAGGAAAATCATCAGTTGGCAGTGGGTAGAGACATAAGCATAACGAAGGGATGTAAAAGTAATACTGCCATTGAAATACAGATCAGTAAGTGCCTACTTTTGAGGACCATTGTAAAGTTCTTCTGAACTACTAGAGATTTCAGACAACTAGAGTTACATTTGGATCGTGAAAACATTCCTGTCTCCCTAAGTCCTGGCAATATGGTGGAACTTCTTGCTATTTCTGTGTGTATTCTTAAAACAAATTGCTAACATATTTAAATGAATAGAGTGAGCTACATTCATTTCAACCAAGAGAGCTATCACACATAAATATGAAGTCCAGATCAGCTTTTAAAGAAAAGTGGAATGCTTTAATTTTAGTATTATGAAAAGAGAGAAGCCAAGACACTGGCTATTTGACTGTGTAATCAGCTTCGAGAAACCAAGTTCAATATACCTTCTGAAATAGAGCTAAATAATATTAACTTTCTTCCACACTGCCAATCTAAAACCTCTAGAAAGATGCCCTGTCATTCTGCTTGTTAATTTGAAATTAGTCTACACAGCTCCAACTTCCCTTGAACTTAGGAGCAAAGTCTCCAATAATGAGGTCACGCTTTTGAGTGACATTCTTAGCCCATTGCTTTAAATGATCGGAGTCACCATGATTAGGATCCTAGATTTTCTCTGTAGCAAGTGCAATTGTTAAGCAATAAGTAATGCACAGTAGTGACAATGGCCTATTTTAGAGGACACATTGATAACATAATAATGATTAGGGCTGAAAAAATGGTGTTGAGGGAATACTACAGTGGATAATATCACAAACACACATGTGCAATATTTTTTTGAGAACTAAAATGTGTTACTTATTTTATTTCATGGCCTTCAAACATGAAAATTTCCTTGCATTTCTCCCACATGGCAGCCTCATTTACTTTTCATGAGTTAGTCCAGAATCCTTCTATGCATGATCATGATAGTATCTGGGCTTTCCTTGATGTTCCAAGCCTCTGATACCTTCTGTAAGAAACCTTAGCTTCTCGGTTATTTTTTTAATGGTACCATCCTGTGGTTTGTGAGTTTCAAAACCTTTAGGGGGATAAAAATCTATGATCACTTAGAAAATCTTGTAGAAGTCAGGCTCTCTTCCCTACATCTCCACTGCTACAACCCTAGTCTAAACCACATCTCTTGACAAGTAGAACTTCCTAAGTTGTCGCCCTGCTTTTATTTTTGTTCACCACAAAACATTTTCCATAAAGTAGACAAAGTGAATTTGTAAAATCGTAAATCTGATTTTGACACACACACACACACACACACACCCCTCTACTTAAATTCATTCAATTGCTATCCACGTTGAGAATGAAATCTAAATTTCTTTCTGTGAACCCATCTCTCACTTCGTATCATGCAAGTCACCTCACACTCACTGAGCTCAAGCTTCTTCTCACCTCCAGAACTTTGCAGATGTGTGCCTTATACTTGTCCTGTAGTAGACATTACTTGGTTTTCTCTATGGCTGATTGTGGCCTTGGTCCAATGTCACCTCCTCAGCAAGGCCTTTTCTGATCAACCCATATAAAGTGTTTTCTTCCAGGTGCTCACTTTTTCATCACTTTATTTTCCTGCTAAGGTTTAACAAACTTTGTTGTCTTTTCCCAGACCCAGCTCCCAAGTTCCTCCTTTTGGTTTGTGCATGAATCCATTTTACATTTATGTGGGCCTGGGTAGCAAGTTTAGTTTTACTCAATGCATATAGTAAGAGTCACAGCAACTCTCTGTAAAAAGATTCACTTCCTTCCCTTGCTTTCTTCATTGAGGTGGTGGGCCTGGTGGGATCCCTCCACAAGTGTACTTGCAGCATAATTCCAAGTAATAAGTAAAAAATCCTTAAAGGCTGCATTTGAATTAACCAACCTGAGAAAGTCAGTATCCCACCTGCATTCTTTAAAAATCATAAGATATTATAGATATTCAACAAAGTTTTGTCTGTGGTTGTTTGTTTCCAGGTTGTGGAATTTCAAAGGATTTTTACTTCCTTCTTTATACATTTTCTTATTTAATTATTCATTTTACAACTACCATGCACTTTTGTAGTAAACAGAAAATGAGAAAAAAAAAAGGACTGTAGCAGAAAAAAAAATATTGTTACAAACTGTACTGCAAGATGGGAAATATTGAAGAGGAGGAAAATAATGAAAAATGGCATAGTCATAAAATGATTATAACTATGCTAACATGTATAAGATGAAAAGACCTAAGGGACTTGAACAAAAATGATAATTGTATTTGAATTGGTAGGATTAACAGTAATCATTTACATACACATTTAAAACTTTTAGTAATGCTATATTATTTCTATAACTGAACATATTTTAGGAAGTTTTATCCAGAGTAATCAGGCAAGATAAAGAAAGAAAAAGCATACAAATAGGAAAAGAAGAAGTCAAACTATCTCTGATGGCCATATGATTCTATACCTAGAAAACCATAAATACTCTACCAAAAGGCTGCTAGAATTGATAATTTTGGTAAGGTATCAGGATACTAAATCAAGGTACAAAAATCAGTAGTATTTCTATACACCAATAGTGACCAGGCCAAGAGTCAAATCAAGAACACAATCCCATTTACAATAGCCACAGATAAAATGAAATACCTAAGAATATGCTAAACAGTGAGGTAAAAGATCTCTACAGGGAAAACTACAAAAGACTGCTGAAAGAAGTCAGAGACAGCACAAATAAATTGAAAATGTTCCATGCTCATGAATTAGAAGAATCAATATTGTTTAAATGGCCACACTGCCGAAAGAAATTTACATATACAATGCTATTCCTATGAAACTGACAACATTACTTTTTACAGAATTAGAAGAAACCTATTCTAAAATTCATATGAAACAAACAAACAAATAAACCCAGTGGTCAAGGCAATCCAAAGCAGAAAGAACAAATTAGAGGCATCACACTGCCTGACTTCAAACTATGCTGTAAGTCTATAGTTACCAAAACAACATGTTATTGGTACAAAAACAGACACATAGACCAGTGGAACAGAATCAAAAACTCAGAAATAAAGGTACATACCTCCAACCATCTGATCTTTGAGAAGGCCAACAAAAACAAGCAATGGGGAAAGGACTCCCTATTCATAAACAGTAATGGGATAACTGGCTAGCCATATGCAGAAGATTGAAACTGGACCCCTTCCTTATGCCACATACAAAACTTAAGACCCATTACAGATTTAAATGTAAGGCCTCAAAGGATAAAAATTATAGAAGAAAACCTAGGAAATACCCTTCTCGACACTGGCCTTGGCAAAGAATTTTTGGCTAAGTCCCCAAAAGCAATTGCAACAAAAACAAAAATTGACACGTGGGACCTAATTAAACTAATGAGCTTCTCTACAGCAAAGGAAACTATCAAAAGAGTAAACATACAACCTATACAATGGGAGAAAATATTTGCAAACTATGCATCTGACAAAGATCTAATATTGAGAATCTAAAAGGAACTTAAATCAACAAGAAAAACAAAAACAAAATAACCCCATTAAAAAATGAGCAAAGAATATGAACAGACACTTTTCCAAAGATGACATACAAGTGACCAATAAACACATGAAAAAGTGTTCATCATCACTAATCATCAGAGAAATGCAAATAAAAACCACAATGAGAGACCATCTCACACCAGACAGAATGGCTATTACTAATCAGTCAAAATAACAACAGATGTTAGTGAGGCTGCAGAAAAAAAGGAATGCTTATGCACTGTTGGTGGGAATGTAAATTAATTCGGCCTCTGTGGAAAGTAGTTTGGAGATTTCTTAAAGAACTGAAACAGAGCTATCATTTGACCCAGCAATCCTATTTTAGGTATGTATTCAAAGGAAGATAGATAATTACACCAAAAAATATGCATTTGTATGTTCATCGCTGCACTATTCCCAGTAGCAAAGACATGGAATCAATGTAGATGCTCATCAGTGGTGGACTGGATAAAGCAAACATGATATATATGCACCATGGAACCCTATGCAGCCATAAAAATAGATGAAATCGTCCTTGACAGCAACATGGCTGGAGCTGAAGGCCATTATTCTAAGTGAATTAATGCAGGAATAAACACAGAATACTGCATGTTCTCACTTATAATTGAGCTAAATATTGAGCATATGTGGACATAAACATGGGAACAATAGACACTGCAGGCGACTAGAGGGGGTAAGGAAGGAGGGGTGTGGGTTGAAAAACTACCTATTGGATACTATGCTTACTACCTGGGTGCAATATACCCATATAACAAACCTGTACATGTACTACCTATATTTAAAATAAAAATTGAATTTAAAACTAAAATAAAAAGAGAAAAGTAAAATATAAAAAAAGAAAATATTTTTAAAAACTAATCTGCACATAGATGTTGATAAGTTGGTAGAGTTTGACAATTTTTACAAGTATTGTGGGCTGGTGAATTGGACAAAAAAAGATTAGCATATTAAAATATACTATCATCATGTACCTGTTTTATATATATATATATATATACACACACACACATACTATAAACATATACATATACTCATTACCATAAAATAAGTACAATAAAACTGTAATATTTGAAGTCTGTAGACAAGTAAAGTTAGTCTTGAATTCTACTCTAATGTATCTGCATAGGTAGAGTTATATCTTAAGGACCACTTTATAATTTGTAGACTGAAGAATTTCAGAATATAGACTTCAAAGCTTCAGCTCATGTTACATTGGCAAAAGAACTTCCTCTCCTACTTGGTTCACCACCTCGAACTATGTTAATAACTAATCTAGTCACCTTGCAGAACCGAATGGGGGCATATATGCCACAGATAATTCTTGGTATTTTATAAGAACTTTGATCTCTTACTCTCTTTTTTACTGACTAAAAGAACATTCAGAAATGAATCCAGTGGGAAAGTTTTTATGTAGAACAATCCTGACGAAAAATATTCTAAGTGGCTACTCATGTGTGTCTTTACCTCTGGCTTTAATGTCATAGCAATTTCAATTTTATACCTTAGTAAATGTTCCATATCTCCTGGTTCATCAGCATTATTTACATCTTTGGTGGGCACATACACATATATGTAATCATTGCTATGTAATAGATCATTAATATAGAGGTTGGTGTCAATAATTAATATTTATTTAAAGACAGAATGCCAGCATATAAACTAATTCAGTTCATTTTTTGGATCTGAAATTCATTAACTTCTTCCTTTTATAAATTGTTATTTGCTAATATTTCTTATAAAATAATTAAATGAAGCTCTAGAAAGTCTGCACAATGCAGGATGAATAACAAAGCACATATGTTGTTTTCATGGGTCTTTTAAATAATCCATTATATTTTGGGAAATAACTATTTTTTCTCCATTATTCCTACATTTTGGACCCTGTCTCTACTCCATTTATATAGCATCATAGTTTTGGAGGATGCTGAATAAATAATACAGGTCAGACAAGACTGTTGTTTTTCTTGTAAGCAAAACCAGCAAGGGAGAATGTAGAAACAAATGTTTACTGAGCTCCTAGCCTATAGTAAGCATGATGCTTGGCAATGAAGAATCCAGGATAACAAGACATAGTACTGTCCTCATGGTCTACTAGGAAAAACAAAAAATCTGCTTACGTTCAGACACATTACAACAGCATGGAGCTTCCTGAACATGGGAATGTTAATATGTGTTGGTTGCGGGACATAATATAGTGTAAAAACTGTTCTAAATAGAGTTCCATGTAATGTATTGTCTGAATACAGAAGAAGCAGTTAATTTTGTTTAAGGAGCTGTGGGAGAATTGGCCTTTAAGGAAAGCTGCTGAATAGAGAAGTCATTTGAGCAGAACCATAAGATGAGTTAGATCATTCCTGGAAGATACTCAGCAAGGTGTGAAGAAGATGGCACATGATGGCATAGGTGTCTGGTCATAGATGAAATGCATTGAAAAGCCAAATATAAACATGCACTGCTGCATAATGACATTTCAGTCAGTGACAGACTGAATCCATCATAGTGGTTCCACAAGACTACAATACCATCTTTTGACTGTCCCTGTTCTATGTTTTGATATGTTTAGATATACAAATACTTTCCATTGCATTACAGTTACCTACAGTATTCAGTGGAGTAACATGCTGTACAGGTTTATAGCATAGAGGCAAATAGTCCATATTATATAGCCTAGATGTATTGTAGGGTATCCTATCTAGGTTTATGCAAGTACACTCTGACATTCACAGAATGAAGAAATCACCTGAGGACACATTTCTCAAAACATATCCCCATAATTAAGTGATGCATGACTGCATACTGGTGCTTACTGCAGAGGTTTATTGACACCTTAATCCACATAATAGGTCTTTACTTTTTCCCACTGAAACAAGCAAATCATTAGAGTCTGGAATGAGGAGAAAGGATTGTCACCAGACAACACTAATGTTATAACAAATTCCACAAAAAATTATATTTTCTCAATTGGTTCTGCAGTCTGTCTCTGATTTCAGTGTCATCAGACCATGCTACACTAAATCTTAACACAGTTTAGGTTCTCCTAAAGTCTAGGAGGTGGGCAAATGTTGATATATAATATATTTCTGAAGCATGTTCCTAGATCGTAAGATAATGCCAAGTGTTGACAGATCTTGAGAATACAGAATTGGCAAGGCAATCCTAGGCAGAAAGAACACAGTTGGAGGCATCACACTGCCTGACTTCAAACTATACTACAAGGCTACAGTAACCAAAACAGCATGGTACTGATACCAAAAGAGACATATAGACCAATGGAACAGAACAGAGACTTCAGAAATAACAACACACATCTACAACCATCTGATCCTCGACAAACCTGACAAAAACAAGCAATAGGGAAAGTATTCCCCATTTAATAAATGGTGCTGGGAAAACTTGCTAGCCATATGCAGAAAACTGAAACTGGACCCCTTCCTTACACCTTATACAAAAATTAACTCAAGATGGATTAAAGACTTAAATGTAAAACACAAAACCATAAAAACCGTAGAAGAAAACCTAGGCAATACTATTCAGGACAAAGGCATGGGCAAAGACCTCATGACAAAAACACCAAAAACAATTGCAACAAAAGCCAAAATTGACAAATGGGATCTAATTAAATTAAAGAGCTTCTGAACAGCAAAAGAAGCTTTCATCAGAGTGAACAGGCAATCTACAGAATGGAGAAAATTTTTGCAACCTACACATCTGACAAAGGTCTCATATCCAGAATCTACAAGGAACTTAAACAAATCTACAAGAAAAAAACAACCCCCTCAAAAAGTGGGCAAAGGATATGAACAGACACTTCTCAAAAGAAGACATTTATGCGGCCAACAAACATGAAAAAAAGCTCATTGTCACTGGCCATTAGAGAAATGCAAATCAAAATCACAATGAGATACCATCTCACACTAGTCAGAATGGCAATTATTAGAAAGTAAGAAACAATAGATGCTGGCAAGGCTGTGGAGAAATAGGACCGCTTTTACACTGTTGGTGGGAATGTAAATTAGTTCAACCATTGTGGAAGACAATTTTGCAATTCCTCAAGGATCTAGAACCAGAAATACCATTTGACCCAGCAATCCCATTACTGGGTATATAGCCAAAGGAATATAAATCATTCTACTGTAAAGACACATGCACACATATACTTATTGCAGCACTATTTACAATAGCAAAGTTATGGAACCAACCCAAATACCCATCAATGATAGACTGGATAAAGAAAATATGGCACATATACACCATGGAATACTATGCAACCATAAAAAGGAATGAGATCATGTCCTTTGCAGGGACATGGATGAAGCTGGAAACCATTATCCTCAGCAAACTAACACAGGAACAGAAAACCAAACATTGCCTGTTCTCACTCATAAGTGGAAGTTGAACAATGAGAACACATGAACACAGGAAGGGGAACAACACACTCTGGGGCCTGTCAGGGGGTTGGGGGCAAGGGGAGGGAACTTAGAGGATGGGTCAATAGATGCAGCAAACACTGCGGCACGTATATACCTATGTAACAAGCCTGCACATTCTGCACATGTATCCCAGAACTTAAAGTAAAAATTTAAAAAAAAAAAAAAAAAGAGAGAGAGAAAGAGAGAGAAAATATGGCATTGGGACAAAAACACAGGGAGAACAAATTTTAATATTGATGTTAGAATTAAGCTTATGTTAAAAATTCCTGTGCCACAAGAAGGAGCAATTGTATTTAGGAAGGGAATTGTGTGTGTGTGTGTGTGTGTGTGTGTGTGTGTGTGTGTGTGTGTGTGTGTAGTTAACTATGAATTTAGCTTTAATCTAGGTTAGTGAACTATAATTTGCTCAGAGGTATTTCACAGTCTCAAGTTGCCACTGGCATGATGAAGAAAAAAGTCTGGTTTACATACTTGTATTGGATCAGTGCCAGGAAGGAGATATGGAAATGGCAGTTTAGTCTCCAAACAGATACTGGAGAATTACTAGAAATGTGTCACTGTGGTTGATAGAAATTTGGTTCTTATCTATAAATCAAATGTAATGTGACGACTTCTTCAAAAAACTATATGACACTGGCATTGCCCCAGAGTTCTTAGTAAAGCATAAATGTTTAATACATTTTGTTCATTAAATAAAATCTGAGATTTACTTCTGAATTGTTGCGTATTGAAGGCCCTGGAGTCTATTTCACTTAGTGAAGGATTCCTGGAGATAGAATTCTGTAAAGGCTGCCATTGTTTGGAGAAGCATGGGAAGCTGTGGGCATGTGTGTGTAGTGGGAGCAACTGCTAATGGCCGAGGGAGCCACTGAGAAAATGTAAGATCCAGGAGACTTTTTGCTCAGTAATAACATCTAACCATCTACCCTGGTGGTTTTTCTTGTGTAATACTCACCAAAGGAAGTAAAACTGTAGCTTCTGACCAGGGAACCAGGCTCAGATTCAGGCTTAGGCACTATGGGCGAAGATTCAAAACAAGAATGGTGTGTATAGCAAGAAAACTGGCCTTTGGATTCCGGGCTGGAAATATATGGTCTATGGAAAGAGAGTTAGTGCTGAAATTACCAAACTTCCAAGCATTTTTTTTCGTTTGATTCTTCAAACAAAATAGACACAAGAATTCATGGGTACATTGCCACTGTCTGTTTACTACTACCACAATCAGGAAACAAATCTATTGGCCTAGATCTTGGCAGATTAAGGTAATGTTATTCTCTTCCATGAACTTTCTCTTTACTTCAAGTTGTCCATGTCTGTGAGAAAACATTTAAAAATTCTTAAAAATTACCTTATTTTTCCCAGGTTTGCCAGATTTATTTCCATGAATTGTACAGAATGGAAAACTACACTGTCTGGAAAATAGGATGAAGACATTAAGGTTTAGAATAATTTCTGTTTAAAGAAAAGTTAGGGAAGAAAATGTATTTGTATGTGACAATGATCATGTCTTATAAAATCAGAGCATTCTTTAAATAGTCATGCTCTCAAATGCTGATCAACAGAACTGCTATCTAAATATGACTATTCTTCTCAAGATGTTAATCTGGAAAAAGAAAATATCCAAGAGTGCAAATGTTCACTTGTCTTTAGAGAAGACCCCGGACTGTTTAAAAGTAATTTTTGTCTTGTTCATAGACATTTTTTTGCCCAATTTTATGTGAATATGGGTGAAAAATTATTTATATTCAAGCCCAACTTAGGCTTAATAATGTTCATGAGTGGAGAAAAACTTTATTTTCAGCTTGTCTAATTATTAAAGCATACATATCTGCCCTTAATCAGCAACATAACATTTCAGCATTTCAACTTCCTACCAGAAATATACTCTCATATTTGCTGCAATAAGTACCAGACAAAGATTATGTGGTCTATTAATCAAAATCAGCGTTTCACAATGTTTTAAAAATCTAAGCTCTCATTAATAAACATAACAATCTTATACATTCCCAGAGTCTCAAAACCTTTTCTATTGAGCGTAACTATTTTGTGCATATTCCTATCAATTAAAAAGTTAGCTTTACATTCTATAGGTATTGTTTTAAAAGTATATGAGAATGTACTTCAAATTTTATGAATATAAATAATATTTTAATTCTGAATATGCTTCTTCATGATTCATGCTCCCCTCCTGAGATTATTCTACCTGGTTGTAGTGGGGTGGGCAGGCAGGTGAGGAAGTGTGCTACCATTTGAGACTCACTTCTTGGGACATCCTGCTGTTCTAAATGTTCCCTTTGGACCCAGCCAGAGCAACAGAGATCTCCATAACCAACTTGTATTATCTCCTTGCTGCTTCTTCAACCTGAAACAAATGATATTAAGGAATTCCTTTTGAATTTTTGCATTGGCTTACATCACGACACCTGATGAACAAATGTACAGAACCTGATCCTGTATTTGTTACAGGATGTTGTCAAGTATAGACTCTACTACATTCTACATACCCTTTTCATGAATACAGGAAGAGATGTATGGGGGGACAGGAGTGGAGATTTTGGTTTTGCTAAGTTAAAGTTTTGTGTGTTTAATCTTAATTTGCATCTTGTAGCTGTTCTGTTTTCCTCTTTGCTCTGGCCACTGGGAATGTTAGTCCAAACATCACCCCAACCTTCTTATAGCACACGACTTTATGATGGGCATTTTAGGCCACCTAACCACTAGATGGTTATAAGTATCAACTTTGGAGTCAGCCAACCAGAGACTGGAATCTCAACTGTTGATATTTACTGGCCCTGTGACCTTAGGCCAGTGAGTTGAATTTTCTAAGTTTTCGTTTTCTCATCTGGAAATAAGAAACTAAAAATACCTTCCTTACAGAGTAGCTGAGATTAAATAAAATGATTTATTTATAGTGTCTAACAGTGCATGGTACATGAAACACCTATCAATGAATAATTATGATTTATATGATTTTCCTTTTGCCCTGATACCTTTATTTTTGTGTTTTCGTTTGTTTTGTGCCTTATTTTGATTTCCATCTTGATGTTGTCACGTTACTTTAGGTACCTCAAATACCTTTTAGAATAAAGTTGAACATAAGTAAATAAAGATCATGTCATGCCTGTGAAATTCTTCCTAGCAACTTAAGGAAGTGAGCTGGAGGCTCTAAGGAGAATAGGAATTCTAGTGATGGTGTATAAGCCAGTTTTGGAAGGATTGGTCATATGCCATGCTGTTAAGTAGGTGAATATTTTTTAAATGTTTTAGTATCCTTAGTTTTTTCTTTTAAATTTCTTCCTTTTATAATTGTTTTTTGTTTTTTGCTACTTTGTCCCACCCATTCCCAGCAATACCCCCACTGCTTTTAAGAACTGAATCAATGGCCTCCTTTTGATCTCTGCTGAAGTGTTAGAGGCTATTTAAAGTATATGGTGGGATGCTAGGTGGGGTAAGTTTGAGGTAAGAGTGCCATACCTAAGAATGCTATTTTTTTTTTTCTTTTTCTAGTTAATGGAGTTTTGTTCTTGTTGCCCAGGCTGGAGTTCAATGGTGCGGTCTCGGCTCACTGCAGCCTCTTTGCCTCCTGGGTTCAAAGGATTCTCCTGCCCCAGGCTCCCAAGTAGCTGGGATTACAAGCACCTGCCACCACGCCTGGCTAATTTTTTGTATTTTTAGTAGAGACAGGGTTTCACTATGTTGGTCAGGCAGTCCTGAACTCCTGAACTCAGGTGATCCGCCCATCTCGGCCTCTCAAAGTGCTGGGATTACAGGCATGAACTACCGCACCTGGCCTAGAATGCTATTTTTTAAGAATTGGCAAACAATTTCCCCTACTCCATCTATGTTGGCTTGATGATACCTGGGTATTCAGGGCAGCCTCTGCAGAACAGGGTTTACTTTCCTCTGTCACACTTCATCTATGGATGTGAAACCTAAGAAGTGAGTCCTAATACCAAAGCTAATGCTCCACGTAGGCCTCAATGTTGAAATGGGATTCCAGCATATTTAAATTAGAATAGTTAAATGCTTCAAGCTTTATGAATGGGCAAAGCCAATTGTACATTTGTTTTTCTTCT
Organism: Rhinopithecus roxellana; assembly: GCF_007565055.1. Taxonomy (NCBI): domain Eukaryota; kingdom Metazoa; phylum Chordata; class Mammalia; order Primates; family Cercopithecidae; genus Rhinopithecus; species Rhinopithecus roxellana. The sequence continues at coordinate 101,290,195 of NC_044562.1, forward strand.
AATAATAATACTGATTAAGATCATATGAGTGACACTGCAGTAAATTCAACTACTAATCATGAGGGCCTGAAATTTAGGCAGAAGTTTTTTTATATACTTCCATGCTGGAGCTAAATAAAATTGTGTTAGAGCCATTATGCAACTTAGGCATATATTTTCTAAATCTAGCTGAAGCAGAAGAAAACAGAATGAAAGATAGTAACTAACAGGGCTATTCACAGACAATAAAATACTTTATTCTTGAAGTGATTGCCTTTGATATTGATGGCTGACTTCTTCTTTTACCATACTGTCTTAAACCCAGTCTAAACAAGATTTCATTCCCACCACTTCACAAACACTGCTTTAATCTGTTACCAGTGACCTCTACATTACTAAACCCCATTATCAATTCAGTCTTCATCTTAATGTAGTTGATCACTGCTTTTTTCATATACTGTCTTCATCCAAATTCAGGAACATCATGCATTATTTCCTACCTCATTGATTGCTCCTTTCTGATTCTTCGTCTTCTGCTCTAACTCTTAATACTGGAGAACCCCAGGGTTCTGTTATTGGATTACTTCTCCTTTCTGTGTACACCCACTTTCCTGGTGATCTCATCCAGAATTGTTACTTCATAATCTTACCGTAAGCTGATGATTCTTAGATTTGTATCTCCAGCCTAGGCCTCTGCTGTGGACTGTAGACTAATATATTTGACTACCTGTTCAGCACCTCCCTGTCCATATCTAATAGACATTTCATATCACATGCCTAAAACAGAATTCCTGATCTCTCTCATTCTGAATCCTGTTCCTTCTGCCTTCCCATCCATGATGGGTCTCAACTTTGATTTCTCAGTTGCTTAGGCCAAAAACATTGGAGTCATCTATGAGTATCACTTTTCCTATTCCTTTAATCCCATTCCCCCAATCCAATTCATTAAAAAATTCTGTTGACTCTTGTCTCAAATTTTTTAAATAATAATTTCAACCTTCATTTTAGATTTAGGGAGTACACATATAGGTTTGTTACATGGGTCTACTGCATGATCCTGAGGTTTGGGGTATAATTGTAAAATTGTAAATAGTAAAACATTTTAATAATTGCATCACTTCTCATCATTTCCTCTGCTATCACACTGATACAACCCACCATCATCTCTTGCCTGCATAGCCATAATAACTTATTTAACAGGCCTCTCTGTTTCTGTTCTGGCCCCAAACATTTTATTTTCAACACAGCAGCTAGATCAACACTGTTATAACATGGCATTCTTCTGCCCAAAACACATCTCCAGCTCCCCATGTCACTCCAAGTTTAAGTGTAGCCATTACAATGCCCCAGATGCTCCATGTTCTGCCTATCTTTTGCCTTACTAATCTCCTCTTACCCTTTGCTCACTCTGCATCGACAGTATTGACTTTTGTGCCGTTCCTTGAACATCACAGGCACGTTCTCATGTAAGTGCCTTTGCTATGGCTCTACCTCTAGCCTGGAATTCTCTTTCCATGGATGTGTGTGGTGCTGTCTTTCTTGATCCTTCTTCAAGGTATCAGTATAAATTCACCTCAAGCTTTGCTCAAACATCACCTTTTGAATGAGGATCACTTTGACTACCCTACTGATTACCACAGCCTGCCACTCCTTAGCAACTCCACTCCCTCCTACCCTGCCCTTTTTCTTTTTCCTTCTTTAGCACTTATAATCATCTAACATTTTATATAAATAAAATATATTGCATTTATTATTTATTGTTTATCTCCTCAAATAAATATAAGTTCTCTGGACACTATTGTTGGACATTTAATGTTCCTTTTACTTATTGATTGATTGATTGATTGCAATTGTATGTTTTGATACAATAAACATCTTTGTCCATAAAACTTTATCTGGTTAAGGGATTATTTTTCTAAAATGGATTCCCAGAGATGGGATTACTAGGAAAAGGACATTTTCAGGCTCTCGTTAAAGGTTATCAAATTGTTTTCCAAAAGGATTGTACCAATTCACAATCTAACCAACAATGTATTAGTGTTTACTTCATTGCATCCTCAATATTGAGTGTTGCCATTGTTTGACAGTTTAATTGCCAAAAAATATTATATGCTAGTTATTCACCTGTAATTCCTGACATTAAATATGTATCCTTTTCTACTTTTATAAATGTCCTGTGCTTTTTTATTTTTATTTTTAATTTTTTGGGGGACCGAGTCTCGCTCCGTCACCTAGGCTGGAGTGTAGCGGCGCGATCTTGGCTCACTGCAATCTCCACCTCCCTGGTTGAAGCAATTCCCCTGCCTCAGCCTCCCAGGTAGCTGGGATTACAGGTGCATGCCACCATTCACAGTTTTTTTTTTTTTTTTTTTTTTTTTTTTTGCATTTTTAGTAGAGACGGGTTTTCACTATGTTGGCCAGGCTGGTCTCAAACTCCTGGCCTCAGGCAACCTGCCCACCTTAGCCTCCCAAAGTGCTGGGATTACAGGCGTTAGCCACCGCGCCAGGCCTCTTTTAATTTGTATAAGTCACGTGTGTTGATCCTTTGTACAATTATTTATTGGTGTTTTATGTTTTTTGGTCAGTTTGTCAATACTTTACTTAATATGTATTAAAATCGGTAATCATGTTATATGAATAATTGTATAACAGTGTACATATATTTATTATCATGAAAATGGAGTTGTTTAAATTTAAGGACTGTAAATCCTCAGTGGCTTTATTCATAGGTATTACAGAGAGAAGCTTGTTTTCCTTGGGAATTTTAAATGTTTGTAAAAAATGTTTGTCATCTTATAGTACATGGAGCTCAATGCATATCTCTAAATGTAATCTTGAAGGAAGGGTTTAAGTATTTGTAGTAAAGGTTACTCTTGAGCAATGTCTGGTGTCCCTACAAAAATGTGGCAAAAGTGCATAGCAGGTGGAGCACAGAAATAAACAGAGGCTTGTTGCATAGATGAGCATGGTTTAGCAATGCACTTCCATTGATAAACTGTCAGCATCAATTGTACTTTTAAAATTTCCTCCTTTTAGAATTTATTCTTTGGTACCAATTTCTAGTCAAGGAGAAAGACATTGATTGTAGATAATTGAGACTGAACTTTTGCGATGATTTTAAAGTTGACTTTAAATCTCTTCATATTTTGCTTTTGGTATTTTAAAGATCTAATGATGATGATCTTACATTTGCAGCCAGGCCCAGCTAAAAGAATCTTCCATTACTGCAGAGACCCTGTCAGAGACAATTCATTCTATTCGATTTTTTCCCTCTGTATCTTCAGTTAAGAATGCCATATGGCTTCTTTTACTTTATTACATTACATGTTCTAAAACCTTTACCCTAAAAGTGAATTTATACTGATACCTTGAAGAAGGATCAAGTTTTCACCACAGAGATGCCACCATCCCCAGGGTTAAATGTGGCATCTATTTAGCTATGTGCAGCAATATCACAAAACAGTGTGAAGTGGGAATGAAGAATGTCTTTGGACCCAAAGAAAATCTAAGTAGGCAGAATGTAATTACCCAAGTTGGACTTAAGCCAGAATGACAGGGTTAACATCCTTACTAACATCCATCCTAATTGAAGAAAATTGAAACTAACAACAGCTACTTTCCCAAAATGTGAGTCATACACCTTTTCTTAGTGTCTTTCATTTTCTCTTTATTGATAGAATCTCTCAGGCAAGGATCGAATTGTATCTAAGTCAACTGTCTATTACTAACAAAACCATTGTTGTTCTTGAAAGATATGAAAATACAATTTTGTTGTTACTCAAAAGATTTCTCGAATGTGAGGAGACATGTAATTTCTCTTTTGGTTTCCAGGTAAAAACCAAAACAAACAAACCCCCAAGCCCTGATTATGCAACATGGTATGACTCTCAGATTTATAGAGTTCGAGATTGTTTTTTTCTCCAAAGTTAAATTGAACAAAATGATACTCGGCTAATTTTCTGGAAACATTAAAATATGTAATTCTGAATAATATCAGCTTTTAAAAAATTCACACCTCCTATAAAGATAATATTCTTTTAAATGACGTGTGTTTTATTTATTTGTGTATTTATCTTTGTCAGACTGTTTTTTATTTGAATATCATCAGCACAGAACACAAACTCCTGGCACAAAATAGATGCTCAATACAAATTACTGAATGCTTCTTACATGAATTTATTTTTACTTGCACCATTACAAATAACTAGAAAGTTTGCAAGAAAGGAATAACTGCAATTTCTCTTCTTTTTGAAATTTAGCTTTTCTTAGATTCATTAATCCTTATTTTCTTCTTTTGATATATTATTCCCAACTCATCCTCCTCTAATGTTCAAATATTTTCATATTTTTCTTTTATTGGAAGCAATCATTATCCTATAATTAAATGTATTTGATTAACAATGAGAGCTTCTAATTCTTACTGTCATGGAAATTATTTTAAATTTCAATCCCTGTTAAAAATGGATGCAAAAAAGACCTTGCTAGTGCAGGTACATATTGATTTATAGTCCAAACTAGCTTTTAGCTATTTGTTCTTCAAGTGACTCTTTAGACAGACATCAAGGTGCTGCCCTATGGTATAGGCTGGGTGTACAAACAGGACAACTTGAAGAACCAGTGAAAATGAGCTACAAGGGAAAGATATAAGGTCCTGTGGTTTTCCCTTATGTGCATATTACCTTTCTCATGATGCCTGGCAGTTTTGAAACTCTAATGTAATACAGTTTGTAGCCTGTAGCGTAGAAAGACAAAGATGTAAGTGTGATATGGTATATGGGCCCAGAGACAAAAAGAACACTTATTTAGAAGCGACAAGCTTACATAGATAACTTATTTATTTAAGGCTTTCACACTGGGTAGTTACACTGTGATAAGGGTTGGGCAATTTGGCTTAACTCTAAAGGAATCTCTAAACTTTAACTCTCTCAAATCAAGAGTTTTTTTTTTTTTTTTTTTTTTTTTGGTCACTTTTCAAAGTTCAAAAGCCTGGTAATTTATTTGATGCTGCACATTTCATGAAGCTATACATGCATGGCCTGGGATTAGGATAGGTGGCAGTTAGAAATACTGCAATACTGTAAAAAGTGTCATTTTTGCAGAATTTTCAACCTAATTTAAACCTATCCATTCTTGATACCTTATGAGAAATATATAGTATCATGGGGCTTACAGCCCAATTTTCTGACCGAACAGGTTCAGATATTTTCTAAAAAGCTTATGATAAGCAACTTCAAAGTTGTGCCAAAACCTCTGACTCTAGAGGTCCTTCCAAACCACAATAAACTCTTGGAAATGTCTTAATCTTTGGTTAACCAGCCTTTGATTATCTCTGTGTAGATCGGGGTGTACAATCTTTTGGCTTCCCTGGGCCACATTGGAAGAAGAATTGTGTTGGACTACACATAAAATACATGAACATTAACCATAGCAGATGAGCTAAAAAAATTGCAGAAATACCTCATAATGTTTTAATAAAGTTTATAAATTTTTGTTGGGCTACATTCAAAGCTGTTCTAGCCACATGCAGCCTGCAGGCCATGGGTTGAACAAGCTTAGTGTAAATGGTTAATGCCACTCAGTAGGCTTTGGAGCTACCTTCCTCCATGATGACTGGGTGGTATAAGCTCAAGGAATTGCTAGTTTTATTTTTAGTACTAATATAGATTTATTTTTTACGAGTTTAATTACAATTAGGGGTAACTTTGTCATAAAAATCACATAGTACATTCTAATGGCAAACGTAAATGATGCTCACAGTTTGCAACATTTTTCATTATGTGTAATACTGCCTCTATATAGAATTCAATTCAACAAACATTTATTTAATGCATACTGTGTACATCAAATCCTATGTCAAGAGTGGACTCTATCCATTTCAGCATCTTATTTGTTTAGACTAGAAATGCCAACTTATTTCCGCATGGTCAAATAAAAAAGTACAGAGGCCTTCATTGTTTTGGTTGTGCTGCTTAGTTCTGGTCTTTATAAATGGGACAGGAAGGCATAATCAAATGCATGGAAGCGCAATTGTAATGGTAGAAGTGTTGGCAAATAATTCACCTCTACCCTCTTCCAGAGAGGAAGACAAGTGAACTATGTGTGCCTAGTCAGGTGTTTTTACCTGAGAGTTTGAATCTTGTGAGCATGTAACAAAGGCAGTCTGATCAGGATTATTTTTATAGAAAATCTGGTGGACTTAAGGATTTAGTAGTGTTATCCTCTGTAATTTTTAGGTGTCCTTAGGTGACATTCTAAACAGAAATAGAAAATTTGGGCTGTGGCTTTCCTCTCTTGGATTCTTGCCAGGCCTTATATCCCAGTCTTTCTGGATATTATTTGTGTTTACAGCCTTCCAGTAAATTCCTTGTCTGTTTAAGATAATGAGAGGAAGTTTCTTTTGTTTTCATCTAAAATAGTAAAGAAATGACAATAGTAAAGGAATATGATGGCATGATGATAGGACTTGCTTTATATCTGAGATTGGTATTATAAAGTTATAAATATCAATTTAAATTGTCTATAATCATTATTCAATAAATATTAAAACAATAACTAGGTAAAATTAAAATAAAATACAACTCAATAGCACATTTTTTCTTCTAAAATTTCTTTATGAAATGTAATTGAGGCCAGGCACGGTGACTCATGACTGTAATTCCAGCACTTTGGGAGGCCAAGGCAGATAGATCACTTGAGGCCAGGAGTTTGAGACCAGCCTGGCCAACATGGCGAAACTCTGTCTTTACTAAAAATACAAAAATTAGCCAAATGTGGTGGCCCACATCTGTAATCTCAGCTATTTGGGAGGCTGAGGCAGGAGAATTAGTTGGACCTGGGAGGTGGAGGTTGCAGTGAGCCAAGATTGTGCCACTGCACTCCAGTATGGGTGACAGAGAGAGACAAATGTTTGAACAAATGTTTCCAGAAGTTTATCTGAAAAACAGCTGTGATGTTTGTTTCAAGGCTAGCATGTAAGGAGTATAAAAATCATCACTCCATCCTAACAACAAGTAAAAAAACTGAACAAATGGAACACCAGCTCTTCACAGGTCCATCAGGGAGGTGAAGTCACCAGGCAAACTGCTGTCCCCAAAATTGGAGACAGACAGGCAGATACACATAATCACAACTACTAGGGCAGAAGCCCCCCAGCAGAAACCTCCTTAAGAACTAGTTTTGGAGATAGGAGAACCTGAACTGTAATTGATGAATGGCCAGAGGTGCAGATTAGACATTCCTGAGAGTTAAAAAAATCCAGGGGACTCCAGTCATAGAGGAGGCCCTACACTTTAGTGAGTTTACCTCCAGGAGCTTAACCAGGTTCTCACAGTGAATATTGGAGAAAAATTTCCTCATGCTTCAGACAAGAAAAGAGAGAAGGAATTATTTTGAAATATGACAGGACATTCTGTTCTTCTTAATAAGGACTTCCCTCAAGAGAAACTATTTCCCCAGAGCGGAAACTATTGGGATTTTGTCAGAGTCTAAATGACTAGGAGAAAGGGAAAGACCCAATTCCTACCCACTCTAGTTATCCTGCCCCATCTAAGTTGGGGCTGACTCAGAAGTACCTGTGAAGTTCACAGTTCAGGGACACAGGTCCATTAAAGGACTGAGACATAGTCATAGAACTATAGAACACCCCTCATCCCACTCCACACCTTACCAACATATCACTAAATGCCTATGTACCACAGTTCCTTTCACCCAGTACAAGAAGTCTGACTGTAAACAAACAAACAAAAACTTACAAGGCATATTAAAAGGCAAAAAATATAGTTTGAAAGAACAGAAAGAGTATCAGAACCAGACTCAGATATGGCAGGGATATTGAAATTATCAGACTGAGAATTTTAAAACTATGACTTATAGGCCAAGGACTCTAATGGATAAAGCAGACACGTGTAAGAATAGATGGGCAATGTAGGCAGAGAGACAGAAATTCTAAGACAGAACCAAGAAGAAATACCAAAGAAAAAAATCACTATAAAAGGCCAGGTGTGGTGGCTCATGCCTGTAATCCCAGGACTTGGGGAGGCTAAGGCAGGAAGATCACTTGGGCCCAGGAGTTCAAGGCATCAGAGGACTATGACTGCACCATTGCACTCCAGCTCGGGTGACAGAGTGAGACTCTGTCTCTAAAAGCAAAAAACAACAACAACAACAACAAAATCCATTGTAACAGAAATGAAGAATGTCTTTGATGGGCTCATTAGGAGAGTGGATATGGCTGAGGAAAAATGTCTGAGCTTGAGGAAATATTAATAGAAACTTCCAATATGGAAAAGCATGAAGAAAAAAGATGGGAAAAGCCCAGAAGAGTATATCCAAGAACTGTGGGACAGCTACAACAGATATAACATATCTATAATGGTAATAACAAAAGGAGAAGAGAAAGGAACAGAGGAAATATGTAAAGCAATAATTACTGAGAATTTCCCCAAATTTATATCACACAACAAACCACAGATCCAGGGTACTCAAAGAAACACCAAGCAGAATAAATGACAAGAACAAGACAAAACAATACAACCCAAAACCTAGAACTAGTAATATCACATCAAAGGTAAAGAAGATTGCATTTAAGGAAGCCAGAAGATAAAATACCTTACCTAGAGAGGAGCAAATATAACAATTACATCAGACTTCTTCTCAGAAACCATGCAAGCAAGGAGAGAGTGTAGTGAAATATTTAGTATTGTGAGAGAAAAACAACCACAACACATCCATCTAGAATTCTGTATCCTGTAAAGTCATCCTTCAAGAGTGAAGGAGCAATGAAGACTTTCTCAGATAAAAAAAATGAGAGAATTTGCTGCCAATAGACCTGGATTGCAAGAAATGTTAAAAGAGACTTCAGAGAGAAGAAAAGCAATGTATGCCAGAAACTTGTACTACATAAATAAAAGAAGAGCATCAGAAAATAAGTGAAGGTAAAACAAAAACATTTATACTTCTTATTCTTAATTGACCCAATAATAAGTTTGTTCAAAATAATAATAGCAAAAATGTATTTAATTATACATGGTTATATGTCTCTATATATTTATGTATAAGTAGAATGAATGATAGTTATAATACAAAAACAGGATGGAGGAATTAAAATTGTTTTGTCATTATAGTGTGTTTTTACTATCAGTGAAGCAGTATAGTGTTATTTGAAAGTGGACTTGGGTTAGTTGTAAATGTATATGGCAAACTCTATGGCAACCACTAAAAATGTTTCTTAAAAAAGAGTATAGCTGATGTTAAGGAAAAACCTCAATGGTCTAAATACATCAATTAAAAGACAGAGATTGTCAGAGTAAATCAAAGCACAAGACCCAACTACCTGTTGTTTACAAGAAACTTACTTTAAATATAAAGATACAGAAAGATTAAAAGTAAAAAGAGAGAGAAAAACATACCATGCTAACACTAATCAAAAGAAAGTGGGAGTGGCTACATTAACTTCAGAGTTGACTTTAGAGCAAAGAAACTTACCAGGGATAGAAAGTCGCACTACATAACAATAAAGGGATCAATTCTCCAAGAAGACATAACAATCATTAACTTGTCTATGCCTAACAACAGAGCATCAAAATATGTAGGCAAAAATTGATAGAACTACAAGAAGAAATAAATCAATCCATCATTGTAGTTGGGTTCTTCAGCACCCCTTTATTAGAAATAAACTGATCTAGGAGGCAGAAAATCAGTGAGGACATAATTGAACTCAACAGCATCATTAATCAACTGGATATAATTGACATCAATTCACTAATTAATCCAAGAATGGCAGAATACACATTCGTCTCAATCTTACATAGAACAGTCATCAAGATGGATTATTCTGGGCCATAAAACACACTTTAACAAATTTAAAAGAATAGAATATAATCATATAATGTCTTCTCTCAGATTACAATGGAGTTAAACAAAAAATCAATGAAAAAAATTTTTTTAAAACCTCAAACACTTGGAGATTAAACGACATACTTCAAGATAACAAATGGATCAAAGGAGAAATCTCAAGAGAAACAATGTTTTGAAATAAATGAAAATTAAAATATAACTTATCAAAATGTGTAGTATACAGAGAAAGCACTGCTTAGATTTAAACATTGAATATACATGTATATATACATATATATAAAGAGAAGAAATATCTAAAGCCAATAATCTAAGTTTCTACCTTAGAAAACTTGAAGAATATAAACAAATAAAATCTAAACTAACAAGAAGAAAAGAAATAATAAAAATTAGAGCATAAATAAATAAGTTAAAAACAGAAAATCAATAGAGAAAATCCATGCAACCAAAAAGTTACTATTTGAAAAGATTCATAAAATTGATAAACCTCTAGCCGGACTCAAGAAAAAAAAACGCTGGTGGCGGGGACAGGAAACATGAGCTAACAATACTAGAAATGAAAGAGGAGACATCACTACAGATCCATTGACCATTAAAAAGGTAACAAAGGTATATTATGAATATCTGTATGGCCACGAGTTTGATAACTTACTTGAAATAGACCCATTCCTTATAAAACACAATCTGCCAAAACTCACACAAGAAGTTGACAATCTGAATAGGCCTATATCTATTACAAAAATTGAATCAATAGTTGGCCTTCCAAAAGAGTAAGCATTGGACCCAGATGGGTTTACTGGAGAATTCTATGGAATATTTATGGAAGAAATTATTTTATTTCTCTGTAATATCTTCCAGAAGATAGAAGTGGAGGAAATACTTCCTAACTCATTTTATGAGGCCAGTATTACTCTAATATCAAAACCAAAGACATTGCAAGGAAAAAACAACAACAACAACTTAAGACCATATCTCTCATGGACATAGATGCAAATGTTTTGTTGAAGCAAATAATATCTAACAATGTAAAAAAATAATTAAACATCATGACCAAGAGGGATTTATCCCAGGTATGCAAGGTTGGTTGAACATCTGAAAATCAACTATTGTAATTCATCACATTAGGCTAAAGAAAAATCACATGATCATATCAATAGATGTGTTACTTGACAAAATCCAACACCCACTGATAATAAAAATCTCTCACCAAACTAGGAATGGAGGGAAACTTGGTAAACCTAATAAAGACCATCTACAAAAAACCTTCAGCTTACATCATATTTAATGGTGAGAAAGTAGAAGTTTTACTGCTATATTCTGAATCAAGTCAAGAATGTCCCCTCTCACCATTTCTTTTCAACATTATGTTGTAAGTCTTAGCTGATGCAATAAGACAAGACAAGGAAGTAAAGAGAAGAAGGATAAATAAAACTGTCTTTGTTCACAGATGACATGATCCTTGACACAGAAAATCCAAATCAATAAATAAACAAAAAAATCCTGGAACATATAAGCTATTGTAGCAAGATTGCTAGATAGAAGGGTCATATACAAAGGCCAATTGCTTTCTTATAGACGAGCCATGATCAAGTGAAGTTTAAAATTAAAAATACAATGCCATTTACATTAACACCCCCAAAAAGAAGCACTTAGGTATAAATCTAACGAATACACATAAGATCAATATGAGAAAAACTACACAACTATGATGAATAAAATCACAAAATAACTAAGTAAATGGAGAGATATTCCATTTTCATGGATAGAAAACCATTGTCGGCCAGGCGCGGTGGCTCAAGCCTGTAATCCCAGCACTTTGGGAGGCCGAGACGGGCGGATCACGAGGTCAGGAGATCAAGACCATCCTGGCTAACACGGTGAAACCCCGTCTCTACTAAAAAATAAAAAACTAGCCGGGCGAGGTGGCAGGCACCTGTAGTCCCAGCTACTTGGGAGGCTGAGGCAGGAGAATGGCGTAAACCCGGGAGGCGGAGCTTGCAGTGAGCTGAGATCCGGCCACTGCACTCCAGCCCGGGTGACAGAGTGAGGCTCCATCTCAAAAAAAAAAAAAAAACCATTGTCAAGATGTCATTGCTTTTTCAGCATCATCTGTAGATTCAATGTAATCTCAATAAAAATTTCAATGAGTCATTCTGTGGATATTAACAAACTGATTCTAATGTTAATTCAGATAAGCAAAAGACTCAGAATAGCCAATACAATATTAAAGGAAAAGAGCAGCATCAGAGGATTTCCACTGCTTCACTTCAAAACAATATAAAGCTACAGAAATCAAGGCAGTGTGGCAAAAGGGAAGACAAATAGATAAATTGAATAGAATGGAGCAAATACAGTTTTTCAGCAGATAGTGCTGGAACAACTGGACATTCACATGCAAGAAAAAAATGAATCTAGATTCAGACTTTATACTCTTCACAACAATTAACTCAAAAGAGACCATATAACTAAATATAAAATTAAAAACTATAAAACTCTTAGAAGATATCATTGGAAAAAAGTCTGATGCCCTTGAATATGGCAATGCCTTTCTATACAGAACACCAAAGTCACAACCCAGGAAATAATAAATTGATAACTATACTTTATTAAAATGAAAAACTTATGCTCTGTAAAAGACACTACCAAGAGAATGAAAAGACAAGTCACAATGGGGAGAATATATTTGCAGAAGATATATCTGGGGTCTGTTATTCAAAATATACAGAAACTTCTTAAAACTTAACAATAAGAAAACTAGCAACCTAATTACGAAACAGACACCTCAGTGAAGAAGGTATACAGAAGGCAAATAAGCATATCAAAATATGGTCAACATTATATGTCACTAGGGAAATATAAAGTAAAACTATGAGATAAGAATACTCCTATTAGTTGAACTAGTTTACAGTCCCACCAACAGGGTAAAAGTGTTCCTATTTCTCCACAGCCTCTCCAGCACCTGTTGTTTCCTGACTTTTTAATGATCACCATTCTAACTGGTGTGAGATGATATTTCATTGTGGTTTTGATTTGCATTTATCTGATGGCCAGTGATGATGAACATTTTTTCATGTGTCTGTTGACTGCATAAATGTCTTCTTTTGAGAAGTGTCTGTTCATATCCTTCACCCACTTTTTGATAGGGGTTTTTTTTTTTTCTTGTAAATTTGTTTGAGTTCTTTGTAGATTCTGGATATTAGCCCTTTGTCAGATGAGTAGATTGCAAAAATTTTCTCCCATTCTGTAGGTTGCCTGTTCACTCTGATGGTAGTTTCTTTTGCTGTGCAGAATATCTTTAGTTTAATTAGATCCCATTTGTCAATTTTGGCTTTTGTTGCCATTGCTTTGGGTGTTTTAGACACGAAGTCCTTGCCCATGCCTATGTCCTGAATGGCATTGCCTAGGTTTTCTTCTAGGGTTTTTATGGTTTTAGGTCTAACATTTAAGTCTTTAATCCATCTTGAATTAATTTTTGTATAAGGTGTAAGGAAGGGATCCAGTTTCAGCTTTCTACATATGGCTAGCCAGTTTTCCCAGCACCGTTTATTAAATAGGGAATCCTTTCCCAATTTCTTGTTTTTGTCAGGTTTGTCAAAGATCAGATGGTTGTAGATGTGTGGTGTTATTTCTGAGGGCTCTGTTCTGCTTCATTGGTCTATATCTCTGTTTTGGTACAAGTACCATGCTGTTTTGGTTACTGTAGCCTTGTAGTATAGTTTGAAGTCAGGTAGTGTGATGCCTCCAGCTTTATTCTTTTGGGTTAGGATTGTGTTGGCAATGTGGTCTCTTTTTTGGTTCCATATGAACTTTAAAGTACTTTTTCCAATTCTGTGAAGAAAGTCGTTAGTAGCTTGATGGGGATGGCATTGAATCTATAAATTACCTTGGGCAGTATGGCTATTTTCATGATATTGATTCTTGCTATCCATGAGCATGGAATGTTCTTCCATTTGTTTGTGTCCTCATTTATTTCATTGAGCAGTGGTTTGTAGTTCTTGAAGAGGTCCTTCACATCCATTGTAAGTTGGATTCCTAAGTATTTTGTTCCCTTTGAAGCAGTTGTGAATGGGAGTTCACTCATGATTTGGATCTCTGTTATTGGTGTATAAGAATGCTTGTGATTTTTGCACATTGATTTTGTATCCTGAGACTTTGCTGAAGTTGCTTATCAGCTTAAGGAGATTTTGGGCTAAGACAATGGGGTTTTCTAGATATACAATCATGTCATCTGCATACAGGGACAATTTGACTTCCTCTTTTCCTAACTGAATATCCTTTATTTCTTTCTCCTGCCTGATTGCCCTGGCCAGAACTTCCAACACTATGTTGAATGGGAGTGGTGAGAGAGGGCATCCCTGTCTTGTGCCAGTTTTCAAAGGGAATTTTTCCAGTTTTTGCCCATTCAGTATGATATTGGCTTTGGGTTTGTCATAAATAGCTCTTATTATTTTGAGATACATCCCATCAATACCGAATTTATTGAGAGTTTTTAGCATGAAGTGCTGTTGAATTTTGTCAAAGGCCTTTTCTGCATCTATTGAGATAATCATGTGGTTTTTGTCTTTGGTTCTGTTTATATGCTGGATTACATTTATTGATTTGCATATGTTGAACCAGCCTTGCATCCCAGGGATGAAGCCCACTTGATCATGGTGGATAAGCTTTTAGATGTGCTGCTGGATTCAGTTTGCCAGTATCTTATCGAGGATTTTTGCATTGATGTTCATCAGGGATATTGGTCTAAAATTCTCTTTTTTGTGTGTGTGTCTCTGCCAGGCTTTGGTATCAGGATGATGCTGGCCTCATAAAATGAGTTAGGGAGGATTCCCTCTTTTTCTATTGATGGGAATAGTTTCAGAAGGAATGGTACCAGCTCCTCCTTGTACCTCTGGTAGAATTCGGCTGTGAATCCGTCTGGTCCTGGACTTTTTATGGTTGGTAGGCTATTAATTATTGTCTCAATTTCAGAGCCTGTTATTGGTCCATTCAGAGATTCAACTTCTTCCTGGTTTAGTCTTGGGAGGGTGTATGTGTCCCAGAATTTATCCATTTCTTCTAGGTTTTCTAGTTTATTTGCATAGAGGTGTTTATAGTATTCTCTGATGGTAGTTTGTATTACTGTGGGGCCGGTGGTGATATCCCCTTTAGTACTTTTTATTGCGTCTATTTGATTCTTCTCTCTTTTTTTCTGTATAAGTCTTGCTAGTGGTCTATCAATTTTGTTGATCTTTTCAAAAAACCAGCTCCGGGATTCATTGATTTTTTTGAAGGGTTTTTTGTGTCTCTATCTCCTCAAGGATCTAGAACTAGAAATACCATTTGATCCAGCCATCCCTTTACTGGGTATATACCCAAAGGCTTATAAATCATGCTGCTATAAAGATACAAGCACATGTATGTTTACTGCAACACTATTCACAATAGCAAAGACTTGGAATCAACCCAAATGTCCATCAATGATAGACTGGATTAAGAAAATGTGGCATATATACACCATGGAATACTATGCAGCTATAAAAAAAGGATGTGTTCTTGTCCTTTGTAGGGACATGGAGGAAGCTGGAAAACATCATTCTCAGCAAACTATCGCAAGGACAAAAAATCAAACACCGCATGTTCTCACTCATAGGTGGGAATTGAACAATGAGAACACTTGGACACAGGAAGGGGAACATCACACACTGGGGCCTGTTGTGGGGTGGTAGGAGATGGGAGGGATAGCATTAGGAGATATAACTAATGTAAATGACGAGTTAATGGGTGCAGCACACCAACATGGCACATGTATACATGTGTAACAAAACCTGCATGTTGTGCACATGTACCCTAGAACTTAAAGTATAATAATAATAATAAAAAAAAGAAGTAACAACAACAACAAAAAAGAATACTCCTATTTGAATGACCAAACCCCCAAACACTGACAATACAAAAAAGCTGACAAGGATGTGGAGCAATTGCAACTTTCATTAACTATTAGTGGAAACCACTTGGAAAGAAGACAATTTGGCAAAACTGAAGATGCTCTTTGCCATATGATCCAGCAACTGCACTCCTTTATATTTACCCAAAGGAGTTGAAAACTTATGTACACACAAAAACATGCACATAGATGTTATAGCAGCTTTATTCATAACTACCAGAATTTTGAGGCAACCAAGATGTCCTTCAGTAGGTGAGTGGATAAACTATGGTATATCCAGACAATGAAATATTATTCTGCACTAAAAAGAAGTGAGCTATCAAGCTATGTAAAGTCATGGAGAAATCTTAAATGAATATTACTCGGTGAAATAAGTCAATCTGGTAAGGCTATATGCTGTATAATTTCAACTACATGAAATTCTGGAAAGGGTAAAACTATGGAGACAGTAGAAGAGCAAGTGAGTCCCAGGGGTTAATGAGAGGGGCATAGAGAGGAGGAGGACAGAGGATTTTTAGGGCAGGGAAATTACTCTGTATCATTCTGTTCTGTTGGACGCATGCTATTATAAAGTTTATAAGTTGATTTGATTACAAAGTCAAAACCCCTAGAATGTACAACTGCAAGAGTAAACCTTAATGTAAACTATGGACTTTGGGAGATAATAATGTCAACGTATGATAGATTCATTCATGAAAGAAATGTACAACTATGGTGTGGGATTTTGATAGTAGGGAAAACTGTGCATATGTAAGAGTAGAAGGTATATTGAAAAATTTCTATACCTTCTGCTTAATTTTACCAGGAATCTAAAATTACTCAAAAAAATAAAGTCGTATTTTAAAAAGCAACATTCAGGGTACACCATGGAGTCAACAGACATCTAAATCAATCACAACATCTGCAACATTTATTTGTCTGAGACAGTAAGTAATGATTCTGGATCCTACAATATCCAATATCACATTCGCTACAAGAAAAGAAAATTCATTTCTATTCATTATAGTTTGTGGTAAGTGTATCGGCTTACAGATAAATATTTTAAAATTATTTTCTACATGTCACATTTGTAGATGAATAGTTATTGGTTTTCAAAAATTCAGAGTGTTATACGAAATAAACTGGAGTAATCCATTTTCAATTGCTCAACTACTATAATTAAATGGCTATAGTGCTAATGACGTGAACTTCCCTAGATCTAGTGTTCTCAGAGTTGAATTGGCTATGTCCCTAGTTATTAAAGAAAAAGGTGGCTGGGTGCAGTGGCTCATGCCTGTATTCCCAGCACTTTGAGAGGCTGAGGTGGGTGGATCATCTGAGGTCAGGAGTTCAAGAACAGCCTGGCCAACATGGTGAGACCTTGTCTCTACTAAAAATACAAAAAATAGCCAGGTGTGGTGGTACACGCCTATAATCCCAGCTACTCCGCAGGCTGAAGCAGAAGAATTGCTTGAACCCGGGAGGCGGAGGTTGCAGTGAGCCAAGATTGCGCTATTGCACTCCAGCCTAGGTGACAGAGTGAGGTTCTCCCTACAAACAAACAAACAAACACAAAAGAAAAACGCAATACTTCCATTTAGTCATCTGCAGAGAAATGCTATATGGTATCTCCAACCTCCAGTTGATTCACAATTCTTACCTTCAAATTTCTCCATTAACTTATGGGAAATTATTTAGGGGCTGCTGTTTCGGTAAAGTGAAATTAGCCTGCCTTTCCCCTCTATGGTGTATACACAATGCATGCACACATTCATTTCTATAGTGTTTTATAAATATTTGAGTAATTAAAAAGAATTAGTGTCCTTGAGTCAAAAATCTGCTCTGTTTCTTACCATCTATATGATTTTGGTAAGGCTATTTAATATCTCTAAGTCTCAGTTTTCTCATCTGTAATAATTGTTTGTACCTCATAGGCCATTACAGGATTTTAAATGTGATAACACATGTAAAAATGTAAAGTTCTCAGTATCCTACGTATTATTATTACTTCCCTACTTACATCCAGTAAGTAAATTATAGTTATTATTAGTATCATTATTGTCTAATTTAGCCCTTATGAACTTTTGAATTTTGTTCTCAGGTCATCCTCACTGTTAATTTTTTTCCTCTGGCCTGCTCATTAGGCTGCACTATTGTCTCTTTGGACTTGACATCACATCAAACCGATCTCTGTTTCTGTCACCACTGAACTTCATGAACATTTCTACTACTTGCTGCCTTTTCCTATTGATACTCAACTCTTCCCAATCTGGTTTCCCTTTGCCATTGTGTTGAAGTTTATCTCATCAAGGTTGCTGATAACTTCTCAATTGCCAAACTAGCAACGTTTTCTTCAGCACTCGTGTAACTTCATTTCCCTGTAACAATTAATCCTGGTATTCAAAATTTCATTATTCCAATGCTTTCTCCATTGGCTTCCTCCATTGGCTTCAGTGAGGCAACTCTTTGCTGTTTCTCTTATCTTTATGATTTCTTATTATTGGTGCTCTCCAGGATCTTGACTCTCTCACATTCTACATATTCTTCTTAGTGATATTATCAACTTCCACAGCTTCATTTGCTTCCTGTCCTCTTGCTTAATTGAAGTCCCCAGTTCTAAGGCCCAACTCAGCATTGTCATCTCCAATTCTATATTTTCCTAAACCATTTTTTACATTTCTGCCCTCATACTAAATTGGAGACTTATTCATCATCCTAAGATACTTCCTAAATATCTATTAGGTCTTATATTCCCCCTCCCCAGCTCCTCTACAGCAGTTTTTAAGTTCTTGTAATTTCTTGCCCATTATTGTTACAGCCTCCAGTATCAGGGCCCTGAAGGTGTCCAATTAACTCTGACCAAACTTACACTTTTGTTAAAACAAGTCACTCAACATCTAAGTACTTAAAACATCAATAATTTATTTTCATGAGTCAGTGGGTCAGCTGTCTAAGCTGGGCTTGGCTTGAGGGCTTTGCTGATCTTGGCTGGGCTTCCTTGTTCATCTGGTGTTTGGTTGATCTGTTAGGATAAGTTGAGGTAGTTTCACTCTGCTCCACATGGCTTTCTCCTCCTAGAACAAGCATACAGTCCTGGCACGGCAAAGGTAGGGTCATATTAGCAAGAGAAACAACTCCACAGGCCTTTTGAATCCTAAATGAGGAAATGTTCAATATCATTTTTGGCTATATTATTGCTGAAGCAAGTCATGTTGATGTGTATGCCAAGCCAAAGAGTGGGGAAAGATATTCTGCCTCTTCCATCATGTAGCAAAGGGTAGAGGTGCAGGGATGAATTAAGAATTATGACCAGCAATGCAATTTATAACACTGAGTCTAGCCCCATCCCAACCCATTCTCTTCTCCTTATTTCCATTGACTTCGAAAGGTAAACTTAATCATGTCAATACCCGGTTGGTTGCTTTTTGAATAAAATACAAATTTCTTCACTTGGCTTACCAGACTCTTTATCTGCCCTAATCTACTTTGCCAACTATAGTGTTTATCTATTGCTTTATCTGCCCAGAATTTGTATTTTCCTGTAGAAAATCACTTCTTTACCATTCTATAGCATCTGTGTGAGGCACAGTGATGAGCATGGGATGCAGAGTGAACAAAACAGGTTACCCTTTTCCCTTGCAACGAGAATTCTGCCATTAGTGGAAAAGACTGAAATACAGGAGAAACAAATTCTTTTTACTGTTGAAGTTCTTGTCAATCATTTTACTTGCCTCCTGAAAAGAGCCTAGCAGCAGAATAAAGACAACATACAGAGGAAAGAAGAGCTGAGAAATAGAAACTAATAGAACAAGCTCTAAATACATCTCTTTTCTTTTGATCTTGAATGCATCCATGTTTGCATCCCTCTTCTCTCTCTCTCTCTCTTTTTTTTTTTCCAACCAAAATCATTTAATTTAGTTTCTGTATTGGGTAACAAACGTTTCTGGCCCAAACCCATATATATTTATGTAACCACTCACACTTTCCCTATCAGGTCATGAACCAACACCCTCACATGTTTTATAAACATAATCTTTCCACCTTCCATTGACGCTGCTTTCATTAAAATTTCCAGTGATTTACTAATTGCAGAACCCTGCATTGTCTTTTTCCTTTCTCCCAAATAAAAAATTTCTAGTTACTCTAGTGACTCTTCAGTGTCAAATGCCATTTTCCTGCAGTCTTTCCTAACCCCTCACACAAAATTAATATGTGGTATATACATATTTAGAAGGGGTAAAAGGAAAGAAAAAAAAAGAGACTCAGATTCTTGTTGCATGTTTCATGAAGTGATATTAGAGAGATTCCTCCTATCCATCAGTATATGCAGTCAACTCTATCTTCACAATCCATCCGGAGTCAGATAACTTCTAATAACTTAATTTCCAACAACAGGGGTCAAGCCATCATCACTTCCCTCATGGATTGCTGCAATTATTCCTTGCTGATCTCCCAGTTTCTGTCCTTCTTTCCCTAAACTCGATCCTTAACACATTGAGTCCCTGTAATACGAAGTGAGACTGTGTCATATTTTGTTCACAAACTTATGTAAACTGTGCTGAACAATCTGGCCCCTCTTCCATTTTTCTGCTCTCATCTTCTCTTGCTTGTCCTCTTGCTTTCTCTGCTCCGGACACCATGACCTTCTTGCTGTTTTTCACATACATTACACATGCTCCTGCCCCAGGGCCTTTGTGTTTATTTCTTTCTGGAATTCTCTTCCTCCACACACCTGTCTGGGTTTTCTTTCACCTTCTTCACGTCTTTCTTGGTGTGTCATCTTCTCAGGTAGACCTTCTGAGACAAACATATTTAAAAGTTGAATCTCTATTCTCCTTCCCTGTATTATATTCTACAGAATTTATAAGTCTTTAACATATCACATATCTTGCTATGTATTTTTTTTCTGGTCTGTTTTCTGGTCACTAGGATGTATGTTCAATGAGGTCAAGTTTTTGTTTTTGTTTTGTGAGTGATCTGTTCCGTTCAATGTTCTGTCCCTGTTGCCTAGAATAGTTCCTGATGTATAAGAGGCTCTTAATAAATATGTGTAAAATAAATAAGTGAAGGGATGCATTTACTTAATGTGTATCTCCTCCATTGCATTGTGGTATGGAGGTCAGAGAATACATGGTGTGTATCTTACCACCACTGGACACCAGGACACATAACAGGTATGCAGTGAATGGATTTTTGTTTACTTGTTTGTGAATTCTTTATTGCCTCATTTTTTTTGTTTTGTTTTGTTTTTGGTACACACAATCAGTGAGTGTCAGAGCTAAGAATGGAACCTATATCGTTAAAAACCAAGTCTCTCTATGTCTGCCTCCTTGATATGACAATGAATCTCAGCCTCAGAAGAATCTGGCTGAAGAGGCTTGAGTGCTATCCTTTGACTTTTAAATAACACTATCTCATTCACGATGATTTCTTGACTCTATCAAAAGTATATTTGATGCTTGATTCATATGTAACAACTGTGTGATCTGGTAGTAAAATATCACAATGCATGTGGTGAAATTCAAGCAAAATACAGAGTACATTTTTGACACATAGTACAGGTTTTTGCCACATTAATAATTATGTGTCCTCTTTGGGGAAGGGGAAATGCATTTTTGGCTGGCAGTGTCTCTACCTGTAAAGACTGGATGAAAATGTGTGCCAACCTCCTGTTCCAGGTATTTTTCTGACCACTCTGTCCCCTTTCCCACAATTGTTTTTGATTTGCTGATGGTCAGATTTGCTGCGAGAATATTTTTCACATAACACTTATCCTCGTGAAAAGTTGAGATATGGAGAAGTGTATGTACACATGCATGCATGTGCACACACAGGCACACACAGAAAGAAATTGAGCAGTGAAAGTGTAACTTCCTTGATTAGACTTTTTCCATAGTTATCTCATCTGAGGCTTAATTTAATATTTATTTTCTCTGTTTTATACTCTTACTGTCTCCTGGGAGAAACTACTGCTGCTCATAGCACAGGTTTTTATAGTTTGATTTATCTATCATTTTTCTCCAGTATATACCAAATAAACAATGTTTCACAGTTTTACACTCCATAACAGAATGCTCTAAATCTATCCCTATATATATATATATTTTTTTTTGTAAAATCTTTGGCAGCATATTACTACCATTTTTTTTCTGTTAGGAAAATTATAAAGGTTAGAGGATAAAGAAATATTAGTGTTTTCCCATAAGAGAATGGATTGGGCAATAATACAGTGTTTACAAGATCATTCAACATTCTTTTCAAGAATCTTAGTCTTATAAGGGAGATTAATATTACTACAACCACCATGACTATTACCATTACCTCTGCTATGTTAACTACCATTATTGTGTTCTCTTACTTGTATATCTTGTTTAATTCTTAAAATTCTCCTAGGAAGTGGGTAGTATTTATTAACTCCACTTTATAGATAGGAAATGAAGACTCAGATTGGTTAAATAATGTTCCCAAGGTCACAAAGCTAGTAAAGGCTGGTGTTATGATTTGAACACAGCCCTACCTTCTTTCCCTCTAAATGTATGGCATGAAACTCATGACATTGCTACAAATTCCTTAACCTAAATAATTGAGTTATTTCAGGGTATAATGAATATATTTTAGTAATCTATTGAAGAAGTTCCAGTATAATTCATATGTATTCAATATGCTATGTCAGAATTTTATTAAAATTTTTTAGAAAATTTTTTAAAAGGTAAAAGTCTCACAAGATTATAAGTAATAACAGAATTCTATTCATTTTAAAATTATAATTGTAATACAATTATAATAAATGAAGGCAATTCAATTAATTTTCTGAGGATAAAATAAACTACAAAGATTTATTTTGAAATCCAATCTCTATTATAGACTGTAATACAAATCAATAGCTTTATAAATTAATTATGACTCTTTGTTTTCAAGAAGAACGTATATTAGTTCAAAGTAAGAGCTCCTTCTTGAGTTGGTTTTGCAAGTGATTAAAGAAAGAAAAAGAATAAAATTTTATATCACCTTTACATAGCAGGCATATATCTTATTACATACCATAGACAGCCCTTTGAAATGGGCATTTTATTCTAGTTTTACACATGAAAAAAACTGATGCTCAGAGAGATAAAATAATTTGCTCAAATTTCCAAGCCAGACAGCTAGCTGCAGAGCCTGGAAGTGGTCCCCGGATCACCTTGACATTAACCTACACAACTGTCTTCATTTATGTTGCTAAGTGTTGAGTGTTTCATGAACTAGAAGAAGAATGGTAGAGGATGAATTAAGATAGGTCACCACAGGGGGCTACGTCATGTAGGTCCTTTTAGGCCATTATGAGTTTGATTTTACTTTTACTGAAATGGAAGGCACGAGAGGCTTTTGAGTAGATGGTCAACAAAATCTGACTTAAGTATTAACAGTATTTCTCTGTTCTCGTAGAATAGACTCTAGGATAATAAGGGCTAACATATGAGATCATTCAGAAACTATTGCAATAATTCATGCAGAAAATATTATTTAACCCAGCAGGATTTGCTCATGGATTGGATGAATATTCACAAGCTCATACTGGGTATAATGTTATATATCTTCTCAGCTTTCTCCTTCACCCTAAATAACACATTATGCCTCTGTATTTGTAGCCAGACCTGTATTTTAGAAAGAACACTAAGGAGATAGTATTTGAAGAAAGTATGACTAGAGACAAGCAGATCTGCTAGAAGGGTATTGCAACAATCCTAATGATAGATCATGGTGGTTTGAACCAAGGGAGTAGTAATGGAGATGGAGATAAATCTGTAGATTTAGGATGAGAATTAGTGACTGATTGGTAGTAAGACATGAAAGAAAAGAATTGTTCATACCTTTCTGACTTAAGCAACAGTTTGGGTGATGATACCACTTTAAGATAAGGAAACACAGGAGAAAGATAATAGGTTCAATGTGGGAGATGGTGGGGAGATAACATGCATTCAGCTTTGGACCCACCAAATTTAGAGTGCTTGGGTATCCGGGTGGTTTTCAGGAAAGTGTGGGCTTCCTTAACTGTGGGCTCAGAGGAGAGATCAGGGCTAGTGTTGGAGAGCCAGGTTCATCAGAGGATAGATAATTAAAGCCACAAGAACAGCTGAGGTCACCCAGCCAGAAAAGTTTAGAATTGGACAAGCAAAGGGTTGAGGATAGAACTTAGAGGAATATCTCTATTTAATGAGTAGGAAGAGGAAAAGGAGTCTAAGAAGCAGGATGTAAAAGTGGCTAAAAGGAGTTGGGGCAAAATTATGAAGGTGAAAGGTAGGAAAGCCAAGAAATGAGAGTGTGTGGTCAACAGTATCAAGTGTTAGCAACCACCACAGTAAATCAAGGATGGAACATAATTCAGTAGATTTAGCAACATAGAGCTAGCTAATTTCAATAGCAAGGGGGGAGAATATTACTATAGTTTGTCTGTTGGCTTGTCCACTAGATAAACAGTTCCTATAGGATGCTGCTGTGTTCTTGAATCTTTGTTCAGTTTCCACTCCCTCCTCCACTTCATGGCATATCAGACAATCAAGATTTGAGATTTTACTGTCTGAAGTGATGACTTAAACTTCGACAATAAACCGCTGGCTCCATGTTGTATGTGCTATGCCCCTTATTCCTCTTACAAATATTATCCTCAATTAATTTTCTGTGAGAGACTTAAGAAAACTAGAATATATAGTGTCTTGAATTGCATTTGTCACTTCCTGCTTAATCACAGATGTCTGATCTTATTTTTAGTGCCACTAAGAATTACTGTCTTTGGTTGCTAATTGCTATAGAGTCACAGAGTGACAGTTATTTGTGACTTGCACAATCTATTTTGATGACTATACAACTTACATCCAAGGAATGCCACATTCCACTGAGTACTATGTTGGAAGACAAGATCATTTTACACTGAATTCCAAGTTCTCTATACTCCATCACTAGTATATCTAGATGTGAATACCCTAATTTGTGAGCTACATAACTCCTTTGTTTCCTTGCAATAGATGTCATATTAAACTGTCCTTCATACCCAAAAGACAGTGTTCCTTCCCTATAAAGCACCCCATTATACCCGATTGCAGTGTCGGGCTTTTGTAGTCTTTCTCAGAACTCCATTCATGCCCTCTCTCATAAAGGCCTCTTTGTAACATGCACATTAGGAGAACTCCCTAAATCTCAGGTTGTCTGGAAGGAATCTAAAGAGAAGAAAAGGAGAAATGTTAGGATATATATTTGGCGCAAACATACATAAATAAAAGGCTGACCAGTTCAAGATGTTGTTCCATTTGCAATAATCCCAATGAGATGAAACATTTGTGTGCTTGTTTTCATCACATTGTTCTGACTATGGTGCCTTTCACTGCCTGCCTTAAAAATGTTTACCTACTTACTATATACCTTTCACCTTTGGCCTCACTTTTTCAACACAAGAAACTTATGCATATGCAGAGACCAAAAATTTGCATAAGCTCCTTCATTTCAAATAAAACATTTCTACAAATACAAGGATTTTGAGGGGGGTTTTAGTTAAGTTTCATACCCTATCTATATAACATTTCAAAAGAAATTAAGTTTGATTTTGAAAACAAAAGCATTTCATTATTTTATCTAATTTTTAATATTTCTAATGACTCTTTGTCATTTTTTCTATTTGTTACAAGAAAGAGAAAGAAAACATAAAAGGAAATAATAAAAGAGGGAAGAAAGGATGAATGAAAGGAAGAAAGGAAGGAAAAAAAATACAGTGGAAGAAAGTCAGAGCAGAGATTATATTAAGCAGTGGCAAATGCTATTCACCTTTTATAGGCTCTATGTTTTATAATGAAGATACTTCATTGAAACAATGATGCATACTTCAAGGGTTCCCTGGAGAGCAGTGAATCCTGTTTGGAGAGATTCATGAATATGTGCATTAGCACAATCCAACTGGAACTTGCCCTTAAAAAATGAACCACAAGAGAAACTGATCAGTTTTCGCTTATGTATATAATCAGAAGGTTATCGTATTATCTCTCTCTCCATGGGAAAAGCAGATGCATATTTTTTTTTGCCACATCAGATGAGAAATGCCAAAGGAAACAACAATTTTTCCCTTTCTGTGATGTTCATTATATGAAATGTACATAGAGACTTTTTAATACTGGATCAAAAGAGTAGAAAATAAATGTAGATTCAATTTTTCAAAATTAATTTTTTGCATAACATGAACCATAAAATAAACCTTTAAAATATACATTTCTGCCTTAACTTTCTGAAGGTCATTAATAAACTTGCACTGAAAAGATTGGTAGAGATTACATCTATGAGACAAATATTTCAAAATCAAAGCTCACAAAAAGGTACATGTAACCTTGTGCCCTAAAGATGAATGAGGGACACATGGCAGATCTTGAAGTAGTAGTTTATTTAAAGTACAAAGAATTCCATGAAAAATATTTCTAACCAGCAGTTGGTGCCCAGTTATCATGAAAAGTGACAGATCACCACTAAGCTATTTACAATGATAAAGAGTGTCTAGGTATATTTGCAAAATTTATCTGCAAGTTTTTAGCTCCATTAATTTTAAACAAAACTGAAAGTGTAAAAAAGAAGAAACTCAAAGAAATTTGATCATCATAAAGAAGCAACAGAGAGAAAATGTTACCTAAAGACTGACTGGATATTGTTAAATGGTCACGTTCTATGCTGTGCCAAATGAAAATATTATTATCAAATGTTAATAATTGCTGAAGGAAACTTGAAGTTTTTCTCTAGATATGGAGAAAATGGTGCGAACTTAGAAAACACCTTCCCTTAAGCTTTATATATTGTTATTTTTATTATACGTTCTTTGCTCTGAATTTAACTATGTCAGCATTATCAGCATGTTCAAACACAGAGGGGAGAAATAATTGTCTTACAAAAATCACAATCATATTAGTGTTAAAAATGACTTAATTCCTGGCTGGCAATTTCTTTTTTAATGTGACAGTTAGTCATTTCTTAGGCATCTGTTAATGAATTGCCAGAAACAGTTTCAATTCATCATTTCTAGTCACCATATTCATGGAGAAAACTGTGTTTAAATTTGTCCATGGTGTTCTCAAACTTCTGGATTCAAAAACTTCTGGACATCTTAAGTTTTCCAAAAGTGATTTGAGGGCCTGCACTATTTTCAGTATGTAGGGTAGGGTCAAGGGAACACAGTTAATTTGAGAGGGCACAATATTGTAGTCAGGCAATTAAATTATTTGTAACTTTTCACCAGAAGTCGTATTCATGTTTTGGAAAATTAGTACTTAGCTAAGCTGCAAGGAAGAAAGCATTTTATTTAGTAATAGTTCAAATAATGCAGTAAAAATGTCTCTCTGTGCATTTGAACTGGCCCTTGTGGCCTGATTCAGTGTTTTGCCCATTTTCTTGGCTTTTCGAGTTTCACACACACAAGAAATTGTACAAAACACTTAGCACTATTTTTTTTTTTCATAATGGGGCTTTTACCGCACAAAGGCAAGGAAAAATTATTTGGAAAGGTGAACAGGCTTTTAGAAAAACTAGAAAACACTCCTCATACATTTTAGACTCAGCTTTCTGCCCCTTTCCTGCATGTTTTAAATCTAGCCACTAGGATCCCTGAAATAATTATGCTCCTTAATGTTAAATACTGAATATGATCATTCATAGCTGGCCCACAAAAACAAATTTCAGAAAGAAGAATGGTGTTGAAGGAAGACGACTATTTACTGACAGTTTTCTTTTCGTGCCTATGCATCTAAAATCTATTTATCGCTTTGTTTATCTATCTATTAAACTATCTCAGAATTCACATATGCATCACCGAAAATGTGGCTTTCAGGCTCTTTTTGCAAATAGGTCCTATCATAAAGATTTTTAGAAGTTTTATCTCATATAAAAAGGCAGTTTTCATCAGCAACGCGGCCATCTGTTTAGTGAAAACAGAGCTAGTTAGTGAATTGCAGACTGTATGTGCATGTGTGTGTGTGTGTGTGTGTGTGTGTAGAGGAGGTGGCAGTGAGGGAGTAGAAGGTCAAAGGGTAAATTCCAATTGCTGTGACATATTTTTATGAGCTGAATCATACCCAGCTTTCAGCCTTGAAAGGGGAAAAGGATCTTAGAAAAGGGAAGTCACATGCATGGGCAGGTCAGGAAAATCCTCAAGAAGTCCTCTTCCAAATTAGCTGTTGATTGTTCTCCAACCGCCATATCCATCCATTTGAATTTTATTTTATTGTCCCAGGACTTGAAAAGATCTGTTTTATATTACGCGAAACCCAGTTCAAATTTGGGTTGCAAAACATAAAGTTATCTTGGAGAATTTACTTCCCTTTTATACCTTTG
Organism: Rhinopithecus roxellana; assembly: GCF_007565055.1. Lineage (NCBI taxonomy): Eukaryota > Metazoa > Chordata > Mammalia > Primates > Cercopithecidae > Rhinopithecus > Rhinopithecus roxellana. The sequence continues at coordinate 101,318,264 of NC_044562.1, forward strand.
ATACTGTTCTCCTCCTTGGAGGGGATGAGGGGGTGAAGCCTCCTTGAAAGTGGGAAAGGAGGAGGAGACTACGCGGGAGTTCTTCCCAGCAGGAGGCTGACAAAGCATTGCTACCGCAGGAAGGAAAATGCTAACCGGAGAGGGAGAAAAGACAGGAGGGGCCCCAGGAACCAAGCCTCGTTAGAGACCCTAACCACTCCACCTTAGCCTCCCCTCCCTGCACCCACGCTCTCTGGCAAATGTAGAGGCTATTTTCTGCTTTTTACAAGAGGTGCTGCCAGGGGGAAAAAAAAGAAGAAGAAGAAGAAGAAGGAGAAGAAAAAAAAAAAAAAAAAAAAAAAAAAAAAAAAAAAAAAGCTGATGCTAAAATCAAGGAAGAAACAGCAGAAGGGTCGGGGCAACAGTCAAGGCAGAAGCAGCTGCCGTGGCCGGCCCAGCTACAGTCATCTCAGTCCCAGCGGCGCGGCAGCCAGCAGCGGCCGCCGTGGTGACAGCCCGAGTGGCAACAGCTGTGGGGAGGCTCGGCTTCTTCCCCACGCCTGTCCGCGCCAGGAGTCAGAGTAGGGAGTCCCTATCGCTCCCATCTTCTGAGCAAGCAAATTCTTCTCATTCCTTCACTCGCGCCTTCTCAGCGTCAGCTGACCCGCTGCTCCCTCCCTTGCTTCGGGGATTGGCCCAACTGTCCGCCCCCACCGCACCGAGAGACACGCGAATGACACCCGGGGTTGTTGTAGTAGTAGGTGGGCCTGCGGCTTCAGGAGTGCGTTTCCTGAGCCAGTCAGACCTGGGCCTCTTCGGCCTCTATCCCCCTGTTGGCTGAACAAAATGCCCGAAGGCATTTTGGTGGTGCGATTGCCAGTGACTAAACAGGACCTTAATTTTCAAAGTTGATGGGGACAAACCCAGGCATAACTGGAGAGGGTGACCACTTCCAAGGCGTTGAAAGAAGACGAACAAATTAGGCCATTTCAGTATTATCAGAGACAGTATTATGACCCTTTTTGTTGTAAAAGGAACATAAATGTAGCTACAGATTGAATGAAGTTATAGGCCATAAAAGGGCAGGAGAGAAAAGGGAAAAGATAATAGGCACTGTCCATTTGAGCCTGTTACACTTACTGTTTCAAATCTATTTAGCTAGTGTTAGTGACAAATACATAGTTCATCGGCAATAATAAATGAGGGAAGGAGTAAGGATAAATATTATGGAACGCTGCTGTGTGTTTAGAATAGTGACAATTGCTGTTTATTTGCTTTTCACTTATGAAAATTACACAGGGCAAGGTCATATGTGAGACATACGTCTTTATATTATTTTTTCTCATATTTTTGAAAGTCAGGGTGAGTGGAAGCCTTCAACCTTATTTTTCTTGTTTAGATAAGCAAATATCAACCAACCTTTCTTAAAAGTATAGATTTCTTTCTATTAAACACTTAGGCAAAACTGATTGTACTTTTTTTTTTTTTTTTTTGGCATTTATAGCCATCTTGTTTACTTCCAGTAAGGTTATCTTATAATGATTACTAAATTCTACCCAAAAGCTTATAATATTTCACATACATTAACTGTAGCTCTCCCATTAAATTATGTATTTCTTTATGTACTTGGGCTTTTCATGGGGATTTTAGGGACATTATTCACTTACTGGAAAATTAAATTGATTTATGTTTTTCCTTTGCTGTTTTTAAGCATAAACTCTTTAAAGGCAAAACTGGGGGTTTCTCCATAGGCCAGAAACTACCAGATTCACAATGATCCTTACATCGATGCATTTTTGGTTGGACCAAACAAATAAGTTAAACTTCAAATTTTCAATTTGTACACATAGGGTAACTGGTTTCAATTAAATGGGGAAATACATTTTTTTTTAGGGTGAAATAACTTGGTGCCTTAAATTTGAAGAGGCAATTATTTGATGTGGTAACAAAAGAATATTAAAGAAGTAACAGTTTATTTTGAAATTTCAAAATGAATTAATTTTATATTTTGGTTATTTGAAACAGAGTGGAATATTCACAAGATTGTACAGTCACATTAATAAATGTGATCGTTATGAATTTATATTAGAAAAACATTAAACTACATTTAGATAAATTATTTTACATAAATTTCAGTAACACTTTGAAGCAATTTTATAAAAATTTGAAAAAATTTCTTAAAGACAAGTGAATTGATTGTCAGATAGATCATTGTAATATTTTTTCCAATGTGCCATTAAGGAATTTTTATTAAATGATATATAAGATTAAATACAAATTTATATTTCATTAATAATATTTTTTTCAATCAAAGAAGAATAAAGCATTTATATTTCTGTGGTGAGCTGGGTTAATATAATTTTTGTGTCTCTGATTTCATTTAGATATTTTATATTTTTATTTGATTTTAGGATTTTGGTGGGTTTTTTTGAGGTTTCACTTAATGTATACATAGGGTTTTATTCCTTATTGTCTCTTTTCATTAGAGAAAAATCAAAGATTTATTGACTTATGAATTGATCATAATTTGTTATATTATTAAATCACTAATCTTTTCTAGATACAGCAATATTGCATGAAATTCACATTACAAATTTTTATAAAATAAAATGAAAAAGTGATTCATATAAAACTTTTGCATCACATAGTTTAAAAATATGCATCATTTAAAATGTAGACTAAAATTGTATTTTATTTCTTTATAGTCAAACAAAAGCTCTCTGAACGAAGATTCAGGAAGAGATTTCTTGAGCTTTGTCTAAATTCAAAGTGCCCTCTACTGTCAAAAAAGTGTACTGCTCAGGAAGAGAAAATGACAAATCTGAAATCAAAATCTAGACAGTGAGACACAGAAGAAAACTACAATAGGTAATGGCGCTGCCTCTCAACCCTGGGGCGATGCAGTTTGGAATGTTCCATAAGTAAATAGTTACACTCCCCTTCCAACTTCAAAGTTACATTAAAATTATTTGGAACTTTATAACTATTGCTAAACTTTTATTTTCTTAGCCTTGCTTTTACAATGAAATTTTACTTTGGTGTCAACATATGGTTTACTGTAAAGACTTGAACAATGCATATTGTGGACTACCAGACTAAACTTCAAAACTATGCATACCCAGATGTCTTTACTCTTGAGAAGTATTATTTAGAGGTTCTTTATGTATATATATACATATACAATATTTTTATTTTTATTTTAGATTTTATATATATATATCTAAAGAAAGAAAATATTTATCATTACTATGATAAAGCTAAATAATCAGTTGATTCAGTGTGTGAAGAGTTTTAAAAGATCATGTACACAAATAAGGTGTTGCATATTTTGTTCATTCTTAAGAAGGTGTTTAAGCATTATGAAGACAGTCTTAAACATGATCTGTGTGTTTAGGAGCAAGCGTGTTACCATCTTTTAATTAAATTCAGTGACCCAAAGAAAATTTTGCCATAAGAAATTCAAGCTATTCCACAATGTTAAATTGTATTTTGTAACATACTGAAAAGTAATGAAATTTAAGTTTTGTTATTCATATAGGTGAAAAATTTTAGAAATGTTTACTATGTTTTATCATGTTAAAACCATATATGTTAATAAATGGATATATGTTGATATAATGTTAATATATTACAATATATTAACAATGAGAGACTTCTGATTGAATTGATAATTTTTATAATAATATCAACAATTTGAAGTCAAATTAAGAGGTTCTGACATAATTGAGGTATGGGAAAGGAACTGATTTGTCAAGTGTCCAACTTGTGTAACAGGTCTTGGTTAATTAGCTCCAGGAAATAGTTGGTCTGTATTTTAAGCAAAAGCAAAATAAAGATTTATATAACTTGGGGAGGGATTTTGTATAAAAATCAAGGGCTATAGATTTTATTTCAAATAAATATTGAAACAAGTTTTCAGTTTAATCGACTGAAATCTATTAAATTGATTGAACTGACACCTACATATTTGTATTATATGTAGGTGTCAAATGTTAAACAGTTTAGTGCAAAAAATACCTTTCCTAGAGGAAGTGAAATTTAGTGTTTTAAATAAACACAAATAATGGAGCATGTTTGGAATCTATATGTTTATGTATCTGCATAAATAACAATCTATTTACAACTTGAGAGAATTTTAGCAGTGACTGTTAGGTGGGGAGGGCCTCCCTGTTTCCAGTACTTTTCTTCTCTTTTCCTCTTCAGTTCCTCTGGTTGACTATGAACTTTGCCCCACCCCAGATGTCCTTGCTGCCTTCTGTGAGGAAGAAGGGCATTCAACTAACACTCAACATTAATGCCTTCCTGATAGATGGTTGTAACTAGCAGGGACTTTTGTATGCTGACAAACAAACAAATGAACATATAAAGGAGAGAGAGAGGCAAAATTCAGCCCAAAGCGGTGGTTCTCTGGTGGTAGAATTTAGAGGCAATTTGGAGGAGAAACTTGTTGGATAAAATAACATTATATGCCATTGAAGTTTAGGGTTGGCTTTACTGTCACAAAGAGCATGCCAGTCTTAATTGTTTGAAAAATCCAGCACATCCAGTATACCTAAATATTTCCTCTGGTTGTTTTCAGTACTTTAGGTCAAATCAATAAATACAATGAACCTAATTTCTTCTGAATCATGAGTTCCCTTGATCAGTGCACAATTATTTTCCACTCCTTGAAAACGAACTTTCATTTGTAATATTAATCCTAAATTTAATAAAAATGTGCCCACATTACTAAAAGTCTAACGATACAGTATATTAGATGGTCAACGAAAGGCTCTATGTTTATATTTCCTTTGTTTTGCAGAATCAACTCTTCTCTTCTAAATTCAGTTTAAGATAATCTAATTTATAATTAATGTAATCTAATCTATCTAATAATAGACCCTTGTTCTTGGGTCTAAGAACTCTTCCTCATTATGAGTTCGCTTAGGAAAACGTTAAATCAAGGGACTTGATGTCCTCTAACCAATGATGTGCCAAAGCGGGCCCATGGGACTCTTTCCTTTGGGAATATGAATTTTGAGTTAAATGTTATAATGATTTAAAAAGCAACAACGTTGCCTTCCAGGAGAGACTGCTCTTTATTTCCTATTACCTGGAACATGGTCGCTGCTTTTTTTTGACTGTGCTTGTCCAACTATCTCATCCTTGCTGTGTGCTACACAATATCCTTTTGATAAATTTCATTTCTGTTTAAGCTAGGTTGTCATTTTCTTTTGTTTGCAATCTAATAAATCTAACTGACACAATACAGTGTCTTTTTCAGGGGACAATTTGTAGATTCATAGGTGACATTTACAGAAATTTCACAAATTTTCATTTCAAAGGATGGGAGCTTGGTTCAATCAAGTCCTTGGCCCAAGCCAAGTAACAAGCTTGCGCCATAGAGTGGGATACAGTTTTAAGCCTCCTGGTAGCCATAGCATTACACTGAAGTATGGATTAATCACCCCCAATCTCATGATCTGCTGGGTTTTATGTTTAGCATGGTTGACATAAATTCCTATCTTCTTCATCCTTGCAATCTAATATTAGGAATGTTAATTTGGATAAAAAAAAGATGTATGTAATGGAGTTAAAATAATTTTAGCAAATGAAATTATTATGACAGCATGAGATATTTGTAGTATATGTAGGTGTCAAATGTTATGCAGTTTAGTCCAAGAAATATCTTTCCAGGAGGAAGTGAAATTTAGTGTTTTTAATAATGGAGGGAACATGTTTGGAATCTATATGTTTATGTATCTGCATAAATAACAGTCTACTTACAACTTGAGAGGATGTTCAATGAAATTCCTCTTTTTCTTAAGATAATTGTTACAGATACAAGAAAGTATAAATTGTGGAAAACTGTCTTTCTTTAAAACATCAACAGTAACAAAGCATGACACAAGCATTTAATAAAGGCATTATTGTAGACTTTCTTCATTCCTGAGAACCAACAGAAAAATCTCAAGGGACAGATCATTAAATCTTCTTCCTCAGTGTTAACTTAGGCAACAGCTCAGGAGACATCTCTGAGGGTGCAAGACACTTATTAGAAGCATGTTTAGGAATTTCTGACTGTTTTTCAAAAACTACTTCTGCAGAAAACAACTGCATTGTTACCAAGCATTTCTGGAAACCATGTATAACTGAAGAGATTCAATTCATTAGAAATATGATAAATTATAAATGGTAAAGGTTGAAAAAGGCTAAGTTGTGGGGGATATATAAATTAAATATGAGAGGTATAATGTAACTATCAGAGATCACTTGGTATATATTACTTTATTATGTTTTATATTATACTTTTTGAGATAAGTCAATTACCACAGTATTATTTTATGCCTCACTTTCTTTATAGGGGAAAAAGCAGAGAAAATATTTGGAAATAAAAATGTCTAAAGTGTGTTTTGTTTTCCTTTTTATACTATTATCTAAACATTCTGATACTCATAACATAAACCATATTTATGAATCCTTCATCAACTATAATTAATTCCCACTACTTTTTTCTTCCAGGAGGAATTATTACTAAAGCCAAGATTTTTCTCACAAACCATTACCTTTCCTTGATCTGGCATTGTATATGTTTTTCAATGGATTCCAAATAATAAATATAGTGTCTTCTATTTGTGTACTGAGTCAGATTTAGTATTTTCATAATTAAAGTTTCACTTGCTTCTGTTAATCAAAAGGTGCTTCGTTTTGATTGGTAAATTTGTTTGATTTACTCAAAAATGAGGTTTAATGATCAGCCCAAGATAACCCACGTATTAGGAGATTTAGTAGGCTTAAAGCTCAGATCTTGAGACTCACAGCCTGGCAAGGGTTTTTAATTTACTCACTTATTTATTTAGTTTTTGACAAGTATTTATTGAGTACCTACTTAGATACTTTTCCAGGCACTGATTAGTACTGCTTTCTACCTGAAACAACATTTCCTTGCCCAGGAGTAAAGCAGGCAAGATTATTAGAGTGATTCGTTTCACAAACCACTGCCTCAGAGATCAATTGAGGCTACACCTTCAGGCAATCATTTTATGACTACTTGCTTGTAACTAATTCATAGGAAAGATCTTTTTTGTTTGATTTTGTTTTAATTCTGTTCTGGACTGTCCACCTGGGCACGTTGGAATTGATGCTGAATATGATTTCATAAGAGCTAGGCCCAACTTTGCTCCAACCACTCTTACATCTCCAGACCCAGCTCTGAGAAACCTGAATGTGGGGCCACTTCAGTCTCCTCTCTCCGCTAGCCCTGATTCACCACCACACAAACCCTAGCTTGTCTGGGAAAGGAGTTCTTTATCTAGAGCCAAACCACACATAAATCTGTAATTCTGAACATCAGGAAATGCCAGCTGTGTAAGTATTCACATTCCCCCCTGCTTTTCCTTTCTTCTCTGTGCTTTCTTGCTTCAATAGGCTAGATTTTCATCCAGTTGCCTTTCCATTTCCTTTTTTTGTTTTAAAATCTCTCCTTCTACTGACCTCTGCCATTTAAAAAATCATTTTTATGTGATGCTGGGCAAGTCACTTAGCCTCAATGAGTCTGGCTTTGTTACCTAGGTAGAAATAACTTTACTTGAAGAACTGTTGTGATTAACATATTTAAAAGTGCTTCACTTCATTCCTTTTACATAGCGGTGTGATTGGTGAGTGCCTTATGAAGACCGGTCTTCCTGGGATCCGTGGATAAAACCTGCAGACAGCTTCCAAGCTAATTTGAGGATGGTATAATGATATCAAGGGTTCATTCTATGTAAACAACTTACTCTGTTCTACTACATTGTTATTTTAGACTTTGCATTTCAGCTCTTCCTATAGTGTTTGCTATCCTATTATTGTTGTTGTCTGATTTTTAATTGACAACTTTCTCACATATTGAAAACATCAGTAACCAAGTAGCAAGTTGGCTATTATTTCCTCTAACTTAAACTTCTAAATTAGAGAGGGCAAGGCCTCAGTATTTTCAATTTATAATCACTTGCTAGGAGATCTTATCCTTTGCTCTAAATTCTTCCTATATGATAATAATTTCCAAATTTATGTCCCTTATCTGATCTATTTCCTAAACTTCAAACTCATATATCCAACAGCCTACATGACATCTCCACTTGGACGTCTAAGAAGCATCCCAAACCTGTATCACTAAGTCTAAATTCTTGATACTTCCCCCAAAATCTTCTCCCTCTAAACTTTCTTTGGCTTAATTATGTAGGCCAAACATGTATAGCCAATTCTTAGACGTTTTTTACACTCATAATTTAATCTAATCTTTAAGTAAATCCTGTCAGTTCAAATTTCAAAATGTATCCCAAACCAGACACATTGATGCTACACACCTAGTCCACTCCTCCATCACCCTTGCCTCAACTTCTATAATATTCCTGGGGGGTGTCCCTGCTTTTAGTCTTGCCCCTCTGCAGTCTGTTCATCATAAAGCAACCAGAGGGGTATACTTAAAATATAAATTAAATCATATCCCTCTCTACATAATACCTTTCAAATGCTGCTTCTACTTAGAATCAAATCCAAAGTTCTTATGTGGACTCAAAAGTTTCTGTCTATTGAACAAATAATCTAAATTAATGAGAAAACCTCGTGCTTACTTCTAATTTATTTCTGACCACTTTTCCACTTTTCCCACTGGCCTCTTTGTATTTCCAGAAAAGCATTCCAACTAGTCCCATTGCTCTGATTATTCTATCTGCTTGGAGAGTGCTTCATCCAGATATCTATATAGTTCACATCTTTGCTTCATTCAAGGTTTTTCCCAAATATCACTGGCTTGAGGAAATATACTCTGACTATCCTGTACATTTTATTCAACCAGATATTTGCCCTTTCTGTCTCTCTTGCTACAATCCTTATGTTTTAGGTTTCTCTCTAATTATTTCATTTCCATTTGAAGAGCTTCTTTTAGCATTTCGTTTAAAGCAGCTCTACTGGTGACAAATTATTTTAGTTTTCCTTCATCCTAAAATGATCTTATTTTGTTTTATGTGAAGGATATTTTAATTGGATATAAGACTGAATTGACAGTTTTTTGTTTTTTTGTTTTTTTCAGTTCATCACTTTCTAAATGCTATTTCATTTTCTTATGGCCTCCATGGTTTCCAGTGAGACATCTGCAGCTATTCATACTTTCAGTTTTTGGTACTGTGTGTTGTTCTTTCCCCTTCTGGCTGAATTAAATTTTGTTTGTTTGTTTTTGATTTTTTTTAACTTATCCTGTTTGGGGTTTAGAGTTTACTAAGCTTATATGATTTGTAAATTTGTCTTTCACCAAATTTGGGAAAGTTTTAGTCATGATTTCTTTATATGTATTTTCTATACAAATATATTTCTCCTCTCCATCTGAGACATTTCTGATATGAATGTGAGACTTTGATATGGTCTGCTCCCTAAGGCTCTGGCCACATTTATAAACTCTTTTTTAAACTTTTTAAAACTTTTTCTTTATATGTTTCAAAATAGATAATTTTTATTGCTCTATCTTTGAGTACACTAATTCTTTCAATTCTACTATTGAACTCCTCAGTGAATTTGTAATTTTTTAAATCATATTTTCTAATTCTAAAATTTCTATTTGGTTTTGTTAAACAGCTTCTATTTCCTTGCTGAGAACTTTTATTTTTTCTATTTGCTTCAAGAGTATTTTCTCTTGCTTCTTACATCATTGTTACAAAGGGTGCTCTAAATTCTGTGTCTGATAATTTCAATGTATGAGTTGTCTTGGAGTTGACATTTGTTGATTGTGTTTTTTCTTAAAAATTGTTTAGGTTTTCTTGGTTTTATGTACATTGGATAATTTTGGGTTATATCCTAAAAAATTTGAAAATTTTAAACAAGGAAATCTATCTCATTATAAGGCTCTTGGTCTTGTTAACATCTAGAGAATATTACCTTTACTTACTTTCTTTCTTTCTTTCTTTCTTTCTTTCTTTCTTTCTTTCTTTCTTTCTTTCTTTCTTTCTTTCTTTGTCTCTCTCTCTCTTTCTTTCTCTTTTTTTTAAGTAAGTAGTCAATTCAGTGAGCTATAGACTTCAAGTCCATGATTTTTCTTTTATGGGCCTGGTTCCAACGTCAGATTACTCTCCAAAACCTGTTTCTGGTCTTCCCTGATTATACATCCATCACCCAGGGGTGAGTGTGAAACCTGTGCAGTGATTTACTCTGTAATTCAGTTTTTAAGTCATTGCCACATTGATGCCCTTTTCTTTCATTCATGTACAGCTCAGCTTGGGGGTAATCTCAGAATTTAATACACAGATCCAAAAAATTCCTTTCTCCAGCTGCATCCTTTCAGTGATCCTGTCTCCAGTCTCTCTTTCTAAGGATTTCTCCTTCTGGTGTTCTGGAAAGAAAGCCGAGGTTTTAGATTTCTATGCTATTGCCCACTTTCCATTACTTGGCTGGCTTAGTGGTAAAGCTGCAAGACAAAGAGTTTGAGAGCCTCCTGAGTTGCCCCTGCTGCTGCTGCTGCTGCTGCAGGTTATTTTTCTTTTTGGCTCTCACCTGGAGGAGGGCTCAGAGAGTAAAAAAAAAAAAAAAAAAAAAAAAAAACTTTACTCCTCAGGTACTGCTGTCATAGGGTGGGAATGAGGAGTGCTGCCTCTTCCTTACTGCACTTGTGGAAAGGAAAGTGGTGCTACTTTATGGCTGCTCTGTTGTTAGTTCTCACCTGGTATAGGGCAGCGAAAGTCAAAAGGGATTGCCACTGCAGCTACCACAATTACATGCCAGTGACAATATGGAAAGATGCTATGGTTATCTCATATGAAGTCTCTTTGCACTTGTCCTCTATCTGCTTATGTCACATTCTATGCTTCACAGCACAGGTACACACTAACACAAATACACACACACATACACATATACACACACGTAACATAGGAACAACTGAATACTGGATGGTAGCAAGAGTACACAAGGCCTGCTTGTGCTTCCTGACAGGACGTCTAGGAGGATCTACTTTCTCATCTTCCTGTGTATGTACTTGAGATTTCAGTGGGAAGATAATCATTTTTGTCTTTGGAAATGCTGGGCAAATGCTTTTCTCCCCACTGAGAACTTAGGAAAACTACTGAAAGACAGGATTATGGACTTAGAGTCAAATAGGAGAATAAAAACGTAAGACTTTGGATGTACTAGCGGATCTAAAGTGTCTGTATAGGAGACCCAATTACAAAGTAATGATTTCTCTAGAAAAAAAAAAACAGTGGTTATGCTGCTGTATAGTGGAATTGAAAAAAGAATGTGACTGAGAAGAGGCGGGCATAAGCAAAACTACCAAAATATGCTTGTAAAAAAATGAAAGGCCATCATTTTTCATATCTGAGCAAGCAGGTTAAGACTTTTCTGCAACATCCATTTTCTATGAAAATAAAAACTTATAAAGTTAAGTAGTGTTCTCCCCTATAGAAAACCTAGTGATTTTTGAGTTGGTCCTCATATAATAAAATTGCACTTATCCAGCTTTCTTGATTAAATTAAATTATGACAGAAGTCCATTTTTTAAAACATTGAGATATGGGGGGCTGGTTACCCTTTCTGTTTTCTTTCCATTCTGTGCTGTCTATTGCTGAAACTGTAGTGGTTTCCTTGGAGACTATTAAAGAATGAAACTTGATTGGCTATATTGGCAGAAATATTGTCAGTGGACATTTTGAGAAATATTTACGTATCAGCTGTACATAAAAGAAGAAATGCTTAACACATAGGAGATCTGTTTTAATTGCAGTATGAAAAATCTCCTTGATAAACTAAAATTAGAGATGGGAACAATAACCTAGTAGGTCATCTTGTCAATCATCCTGGCTATTATTCATTTAATTATTCTCTTCCTTGTCTGGTACAGTTAAACTAGTTTCATTCTTTTAGAATATTTTTCAAGTAGACCATTTTAAAACAATTTTCTATATAGTCTATATCTTTCTCTTTTTAACCAATCAGCCTGCAAGATTATCAGAAGGGAAAGAAGATGTACAAAGAATGACTCCCTCAATTCCCTTCTGATACACAAAAGAGGATAAAAACAAACAACAAGCAAAAGGAACCTTAAATGTGCACGCTATACAATGTTCTCCAAAACCAGAAGCACTCGATTCAGGTTTATTTATAAGACAATGCTGTAAAGCAGAGGATGGAATCAAGAGGTTACTACACAGGAACCACTTATATTTAAGGTTACAGATTGGGACCAAGGATTCAGTTCTAGCTGCCTCTTAATTTGAAAATAGATAACTAAGTAGACTTGTTTCATAATTTTATTTCAAGATTTTGATACAATATTTTTACTGTTTTCTGCATGTCAATTTCATTCCAAAAACATATTTTCAGTCAAGAGGAAAAGGCCATCAAATTTTTTTCTTGAATAAAGAACTGCACCATTTATTGATAGGTATATATTTTTAAGGGGGGATACAGCAAAACAAATGGCAAGGGATATTTTATCTATGCTTGATCTTAAAATTGGATTCTTCAAAGGACTTTAATATGCTTTCTGCTGTGTACATTTTGCTCACTTAAGTCAGTTTTTAAATTTAATTCAGTAATTATAATGGAATAACTGATGTTTCTTACACTGACCTAGGTGCAAACGGAAAAATGAGGGCTCTAAGACAGTGTCTGACCTGAAGGAGATTTAATCTAGTTTGGTAGACAATGAAGACAAGGGGAGATGTAAAGTAGCATGTGATTAATTTTAAAAAATCTGTCCAGATGAGCATATTATTGTGGCCAAACTGCAGTATAGTTAGAAGTCAATATGTAATATTAAAATAGCAAAAAGGAGACAAATGCCTAACTATATAAATTGTTCCAATTGGTATTTTTGGACAAAATTTACTATTTACTCTCAGATATAGGTTATAGGTTGACATACCACATTGTAAATTCTGTCTCATTGAAAACATTTCATTCCCTGGATGTTTCTCTCAATGCAGAAATATGGTTTATGGGAATACTTTTCTAGTATTTAGAGCTGTTCATAAAAATAGAATGGGCAGGAGGTAGTGAATTCTTCATCACTGGAGGTGTAGAGGAGGGAGTGAAAGACCACTGCTGAGAATGTTGTAAAGATATTTTATGGTTTTGTTAATGGCTGGAATTAATGACTTCTGATATCATTAAAAAAATCTGTGACTTCATGAGATTATGACAGTCAATGACATGCTATGACATTCAAATAAGGGGGTCTTCATTGTGAACTAGAATAGTTCGGGAATTCTCAGGCAGATATGAACCATAGGCTAGGTTTTCAATAACAGGTAGGATTTAGGTAGGCGGAGGAGCAGTGTAAGACCATTATAGTGAGACAGTAAGGAAAAAAAAAAAAAAAAAAAAAAAACAGAGGAAAAAAGAGAAGGCACAAACGAGCTTGGCATCTTTGGAGACAATGAAGAATTTGGCCTTACTAGATTGTAAAATTGATGCTGGGAATTTAGAAGATAACAAATCGTGCAGATCAAATTCTGAAGAGCTTTTGGTACTAGGCACTGGGCAGGTCAGAACTTATTTTATTTAGCTACTATAGAGCTTTTGGAGTTATGTCACTATTAGGATAACCTGTTGATATACGTAGTAGAAGGGAGAATAAGATAGATATGTAATTTAGGCATTAGATCTAGTCTTAGAGGATGCCAGTAAGAACAGGATCTGTGGACAAATTATTTTGAAATGATTCCATTCATGTTATCTGATACAGAGCAATGAATACAGACTATTATTCCTCTTCTCATCTAGAGTCAAAAAATCCAAAGATGAGTATCACTTGCATTGTGACACTAAAATCATCGTTTGATTATATGCATTAGTGAGGATTCTCCATAGAAACAGGGAAGACAATGAAGAGAGAGGGAGAGAGAAAGAGACTGACTTTTAAAAACTGGCTGACACAGTTGTAGTGGCTGGCAAGTCTGAAAGCCACAGGGCAGACTGACAGGTTGGAGACTAAGGTATGGGTTGATGTTGCAGCCTTGAATTCTGAATTCCCCAAGATAGCAAGCTGGAAATTCTCTTTTGCTCTGAAGGTCTTCAACTGATTGGATGAGGCCTGCCCATGTTATGGAGAACAATCTGTTTTACTCAAAGTCCACTTACTTAAATGTTAATCATATCTAAAAAATACCTTCACAGTAACATCTAGACTGATGTTTGACCAGACAACTGGATATCACAGCCTAGCCAACCTGACACATGAAATTAAACATCACAACACGTAACAGTATAGGCAAGAAATGACTTGCTGTTTGGCATTGATAAACAACCATATTTGTATACACTCACACGCAGGTATGTGTATAGTTGAATACTTATTTGAAAGAACTATAGAAACATCATTGGTAGGAGTCTGTTCTCTCTAACTATCCATAACTGCAGTTCATTAAGACATGACTTCTAATAGCTGGAGTAATTGATATAACAACAGGTTAAGCCCAGTATAAACAGCACTTTTAAACTTACTTTAAAAAATATAATACAGAGTAACAGGAACCTACTATATACTCCCCCCATCTCATCCCACCTCCCAAAAGGAAGCAACTAGATTCTCTCTTCTGATAATTTTCTACATTCTCTGTGACGTGGAGAGGGGGAAAAAGATATTTCATATGGGCTTTCCAGTATTCCACTCCATGGTAATTAGCAATGCCACATTTTTATTGCTTTTTTCATCATATCTTCTGATTATCTTTCCTTTCTTAATTGAATTCAATCCCTATATATACACACACAAACTTTCTCTTCCATATTTTCATTACTTTCTAAGTTTCTTTATCTTCACAGTTAAATTTTCAGGTGTAATTAATCATTACACTTAATAGCTAAAGCTTTAGAATGGCTTGCTCTGACAATAGAAAAAAAAAAGACTTATTTGGCTAAAAGTTAAATTCATTGATATTCTTCTTTAGTCACCACATTTAGAAAACCTAAGAAAAGTAGAGAGTGAATTTTGCATAAGAAGAAGTAATTAGATTATTACAACTTAAAAAATTCAAATTAGCATTGTTAGTAGATTAAGCTCTAGAAGAAGTAATTAGATTATTACAACTTAAAAAAATCAAATTAGCATTGTTAGTAGATTAAGCTCTAGAGATACATCTTATAAACAAGTGGTTTGGGGTAGATCATTCCTTCTTAAATCTAACTAGAATGATTTTCACACACACACACACACACACACACACACACACACACACACACACACACAGCAGAAAGGCAATACAAATGGTAGTATTCAATTTAGTGACCTCTGGGCAGAACAAACAATTTACCTTTAAAGTAAAATTTGCCAGTATGGAACAAAATTTGATATTACACAATAAGATGTGCGTCCTTGAAGAAAGCATTCAATTTGTGATCATACTAAGGGAAAATGTTCTGAGAAGAGTGTATATTCTGTTGATTTAGGGTGGAGAGTTCTGTAGATGTCTTTTAGGTTTGCTTAGTGCAGAGCTGAATTCAATTCCTAGATATTCTTGTTAACTTTCTGTTTTCTTGATCTGTCTAATGTTGACAGTGGGGTGTTAAAGTCTCCCGTTAGTATAGTGTGGGAGTCTAAGTCTCTTTGTAGGGTCTCTAAGGACTTGCTTTATGAATCTGGGTTCTCCTGAATTGGGTGCATATATATTTAGGATAGTTAGCTCTTCTTGTTGAATTGATCCCTTTACCATTATGTATTGGCCTTCTTTGTCTCTTTTTATCTTTGTTGGTTTAAAGTCTGTTTTATCAGAGTCTAGGGTTGCAAACCCTGGTTTTTTTCGCTTTCCATTTGCTTGGTAGATCCTCCTCCATCCCTTTATTTTGAGCATATGTGTGTCTCTGCATGTGAGATGGGTCTCCTGAATACAGCACACTGATGGGTCTTGACTCTTTATCCAAGTTGCCAGTCTGTGTCTTTTAACTGGAGCATTTAGCCCATTTACATTTAAGGTTAATATTGTTATGTGTGAATTTGATCCTGTCATTATGATGTTAGCTGGTTATTTTGCTCATTAGTTGATGCAGCTTCTTCCTAGCATCGATGGTCTTTACAATTTGGCATGTTTTTGCAGTGGCTGGTACCAGTTGTTCCTTTCCATGTTTAGTGCTTCTTTCCGGAGCTCTTGTAAGGCAGGCCTGGAGGTGACAAAATCTCTCAGCATTTGCTTGTCTGTAAAGGATTTTATCTCTCCTTCACTTACAAAGTTTAGTTTGGCTGGATATAAAATTCTGGTTGAAAATTCTTTTCTTGAAGAATGTTGAATATTGGTCCCCATTCTCTTCTGGCTTGTAGAGTTTCTGCCGAGAAATCCACTATTAGTCTGATGGGCTTCCCTTTGTGGGTAACTCAACCTTTCTCTCTGGCTGCCCTTAACACTTTTTCCTTCATCTCAACTGTGGCAAATCTGACAATTATGTGTCTTGGAGTTGCTCTTCTCGAGGAGTATCTTTGTGGTGTTCTCTGTATTTCCTGAATTAGAATGTTGGCCTGCCTTGCTAGGTTGGAGTTCACCTGGATAATATCCTGAAGAGTGTTTTCCAACTTGGTTCCATTCTCTGCATCACTTTCAGGTACACTAATCAGATGTAGATTTGGTCTTTTCACATAGTCCCATATTTCTTGGAGGCTTTGTTCATTTCTTTTTATTCTTTTTTCTCTAAACTTCTTTTATCACTTCATTTCATTTATTTGATCTTCAATCACTGATACCCTTTCTTCCACTTGATCGAATCAGCTACTGAAGCTTGTGCATGCATCACGAAGTTCTCATGCCATGGTTTTCAGCTCCATCAGGTCATTTAAAGTCTTCTCTACACTGTTCATTCTAGCTAGCCATTTGTCTAATATTTTTTCAAGGTTTTTAGCTTCTTTACGATGGGTTCTAACATCCTCCTTTAGCTGGGAGAACTTTGTTATTACAAATCACCTGAAGCATTCTTCTCTCAACTCATCAAAGTCATTCTCTGTCCAGCTTTGCTCCATTGCTGGCGAGCAGCTGCATTCCTTTGGAGGAGAAGAGGCGCTCTGAGTTTTAGAATTTTCAGCTTTTCTGCTCTGGTTTCTCCCCATCTTTGTGGTTTTATCTACCTTTGGTCTTTGATGATGGTGACATACAGATGGGGTTTTGGTGTGGATGTCCTTTCTGTTTGTTAGTTTTCCATCTAACAGTCAGGACCCTCAGCTTCAGGTTTGTTGGAGTTTGCTGGAGGACCACTCCAGACCGTTTGCCTGGGTATCACCAGCGGAGGCTGCAGAACAGCAAATATGCCAGAACGGTAAATGTTGCTGCCTGATCCTTTCTCTGGAAGCTTCGTCTCAGAGGGGCACCCAGCTGTATGAGGTGTCAGTCGGCCCCTACTGGGAGGTGTATCACAGTTAGGCTACTCGGGGGTCAGGGACCCACTTGAGGAGGCAGTCTGTCCGTTCTCAGATCTCAAATCTGTGCTGAGAGAACCACTACTCTCTTCAAAGCTGTCAGACAGGGACGTATAAGTCTACATAAGTTTCTGCTGCCTTTTGTTCAGCTATGCCCTGCCCCCAGAGGTGGAGTCTACAGAGGCAGGCAGGCATCCTTGAGCTGTAGTGGGCTCCACCCAGTTTGAACCTACCAGCCGCTTTGTTTACCAACTCAAGCCTCAGCAATGGCAGATGCCCCTCCTCCAGCCTCGCTGCCACCTTGCAGTTCCATGTCAGACTGCTGTGCTAGCAGTGAGCAAGGCTCCATGGGCATGGGACCCTTCGATCCGAGCCAGGCGCAGGATATAATCTCCCAATGTGCCATCTGCTAAGACTGTTGGAAAAGCACAGTATTAGGGTGGGAGTGTCCTGATTTTCCAGGTACTACAAACCACTGCTCAACAAAATAAAAGAGGACACAAACAAATGGAAGAACATTCCATGCTCATGGATAGTAAGAATCAATATCATGAAAATGGCCATACTTCCCAAGGTAATTTATAGATTCAATGCCATCCCCATCAAGCTACTAATGACTTTCTTCACAGAATTGGATAAAAAGTACTTTAAAGTTCATATGGAACCAAAAAAGAGCCTGCATTGCCCACACAATCCAAAGTCAAAAGAACAAAGCTGGAGGCATCACACTACCTGACTTCAAACTACACTACAAGGCTACAGTAACCAAAACAGCAT
This sequence comes from Rhinopithecus roxellana, assembly GCF_007565055.1. Taxonomy (NCBI): domain Eukaryota; kingdom Metazoa; phylum Chordata; class Mammalia; order Primates; family Cercopithecidae; genus Rhinopithecus; species Rhinopithecus roxellana. The sequence goes on from NC_044562.1 coordinate 101,336,364, forward strand.
GGTAATGGTACAAAAACAGAGATATAGACCAATGGAACAGGACAGAGCCCTCAGAACTAATACCACACATCTACAACCATCTGATCTTTGACAAATCTGACAAAATCAAAAAATGGGGAAAGGATTCCCTATTTAATAAATGGTGCTGGGAAAACTGGCTAGCCATAAGTAGAAAGCTGAAACTGGATCCCTTCCTTACACCTTATACAAAAATTAATTCAAGATAGATTAAAGACTTAAATGTTAGACCTAAAACCATAAAAACCGTAGAAGGAAACCTAGGCATTGTCATTCAGAACATAGGCATGGGCAAGGACTTCATGTCTAAAACACCAAAAGCAATGGCAACAAAAGCCAAAATTGACACATAGGATCTAATTAAAGAACTTCTGCACAACAAAAGAAACTACTATCAGAGTGAACAGGCAACCTACAGAATGGGAGAAAATTTTTACAGTCTACCCATCTGACAAAGGGCTAATATCCAGAATCTACAAAGAACTTAAACAAATTTACAAGAAAAAATTAAACAATCCCATCAAAAAGTGGATGAAGGATATGAACAGACACTTCTCAAAAGAAGATATTCATACAGCCAACAGACACATGAAAAAATGCTTAGCATCACTCGCCATCAGAGAAATGCAAATCAAAGCCACAGTGAGATACCATCTCACACCAGTTAGAATGGCAATCATTAAAAAATCAGGAAACCACAGGTGCTGGAGAGGATGTGGAGAAATAGGAACACTTTTACACTGTTGGTGGGATGGTAAATTAGTTCAACCATTGTGGAAGACAGTGTGACGATTCCTCAAGGATCTAGGACTAGAAATACCATTTGACCAGCCATCCCATTACTGGGTATATACCCAAAGGATTATGTAGTAAAGACACATGCACACATATGTTTATTGCGGCACTCTTCATGATAGCAAAGACTTGGAACCAACCCAAATGGCCATCAATGATAGACTGGATTAAAAAAATGTGGCACATGTACACCATGAAATACTATGCAGCCATAAAAAAGGATGAATTCATGTCCTTTGTAGGGACCTGGATGAAGCTGGAAACCATCATTCTGAGCAAACTATCGCAAGGACAGGAAACCAAACACCGCATGTTCTCACTCATAGGTGGGAACTGAACAATGAGATCACTTGGACACAGGATGGGGAGCATCACACACGGGGGCCTGTCATGGTGGGTGGGGAAGGGATAGCATTAGGAGATGTATCTAATGTAAATGATTAGTTAATAGGTGCAGCACACCAATATGGCACATGTATACACATGTAACAAACCTGCACATTGTGCACATGTACTCTAGAACTTAAAGTATAATTTAAGAAAAAGAAGGGAAAGGCAAACAAACAAAAAAAAAAAGGAAAGAAAAAGAAATATTGTTGACAGTGTGGTCTGCTTAAACAATAAGAACAACAAAAACCTGTCAGTCAATTTCACTTCTCAGAAATTTATTCACTGAATCTTCATAGTTAAATGGTCTTAGTGATAACTAAAGAGTCAAGAATTGTTAGTTCCCCTCCCTCAAACACAACAGTGTAGCAAGTCATTTTATGATAATCATTTTTCTTTTTTAAAGAAAATAACATCAGCAAAATAAAATTAATCAGATTATTTACCTGTACCACAGAGAGAACATAAGGATTAATGAGTTAATTATTGTGAAATATTAAAACACTTTGAGACATCCAAATAAAAAATTGGAATAGTTATTTATGGCTTTGCTAGAATGTCTCGGTAATCATAATTACATTTTAGTATGGACTTCTTTTATAGGTTAGTTACCTTATATATATTTTTCCTAGTAAAAATTAAGCTTGTGGCATAATTTAGCACCAGAAAAAATATTTCATAGAACAAAATTAACTGAATAAGACAATGCCAGAAATAACATACTATTGATTACCTCCTGATAGATGATCATTTTCTTCTATTAACCTAGTAATTTCCTTGTCTATGATTGTGATTAGATGATTAGACAGGAATTACATAAATCAGTGAGTGCTTCTTAAAATGAGACATATTTGTTGGCATTTGGATATTTTGTCCTTAAAAGATATACTTAAAAACACTTTGAAACAATTTGATAAAAATAATTAAATGAAAGTGAATAATAGTTATTAACTTACAAAAATGTAGTATACTTAGTATTTCTTTAGTTGAATGCAATAGGAAAAGACAAGTTAAGCCTGGACAGATAAAAGGAGAAACAGAGGAGCAAACAGCCAAATAATTCAAGGGTTGGAAAGACCTGGAGAGGTCATGAAGGTTACCACCTTTCTGGCAGGACCACACTGAAAACTACTAAGCCAGTGAGAATGTAGCCTAGTGTTAAAAACAAAACAAAACAAAACAAACTAAGCTATAAACTAAAATTCTCTGGTATGAGAAATAGCTTTGGGTGTCTTCAATCTCCCTTATTTTATCCTGGCAATTAAAAAATGTATTTTTGTTTTAATATTACTCTTTATTAGGCATTGACTATCTTGTTGTAAATGTACCCAGTATATCCTTCTATACCATTCATTTCATTGGGTAAATAAAATAGACCTTTGAGTTCTGAAAAATTGGCTTCACATCTCTCCTGTTCACATTGGCTCTTTGATAGCTATGCTCTGGCAGGCTTTAACAAGCTTTTAAAATAACTTGATAATATTTTCTAGACAGAGGAGGGCTAGGCATCCTTTGGTATAGGTGTTACTAAAATACAACAAAGGTGATTTTCACTGATACACTGATACTTATTAACACCTCTTTTTGCCTTACTTTATCTTTCTTCTCAACTTTCTTACAGCATCTTCATTCTCTCTGCTCTACCTGCCCAATTCACCCTCTTGTTTTCTTTTTCTTTCTTTTCTTTTTTCCTTCTGCAAATGTTACCTTATCATCAGCAGATAGCCTGTTGGCACTTAGGATGTTGCCTACAAAGTATGCTCTGCAGAATCAATGACATTGACATCACCTGGGAGCTTATTAAAAATGAAAAACCTTGAGACCCACTACAGAGCTTCTAAATCAAGACCTGCCTTTTAGCAAGATCCCCAAATAATTCATATGCACATTCAAATTTAAGAGGTGTTGGCGAGAGCACCTACATGTCCAAGAGATATTTCAAACTCCACAAGTCTCAAACAAATCCACTGTCCACACTCTCCTTCTCCTTAGAAAAGACTGTCCCTTTCCCTGCATTCCCTATCCAGGTGAAGAACCATGGATTCATTGGAAACTCAAGTCAGAGAACCAGTGAGTCTTTCTCGATCCCTTTCTCTTCTTCACGACACATGTTAAATATGTCACCAATCTTGTCATTTCTATTTTCTAAATAGCTTTTAAATATTTTCTCAACATATCCTCACAACTGTCATGTCCATGCATCCCATATTTCTCACACGGTCTTGACCATAGTCTTTCAGCTATTCTCTCTGCTTCTAATCTCACTTTTCTCTAATTCCATTTCCATGTTAATGGTAGGTTTTTTTTTAAGTTAAATCTGATGTTAGCTTTGCCATGCTCAAAAACATTTTCATGATTTCTTTTATTACAGAATAAAATTTGATCTTGTGTAACTTTTTAAAAAGTTTTATTTTTCATTAACAAATAATAATTGCTTATTAAAAATGAAAGTTTGTATTTGTAGTGTACAAAGTGATGTTTTGATACATATGTACATTGTGGAATGATCAAATCAGGCTAGTAAACATATTCATCACCTCAAATATTTATCATTTTTAAAAGAAGAAAGATCTCCAATAAGCTAACATTATACCTGGCATAACTTTTTAACAGACCTCATCTCCCACAGCTCCCCAACTCATCCTGTATGTTACAGGCAGAGCCAATGACTTGCATTTTCTCAAATGTTTCATATTACTTGGTGCCTCTACATTTTTATACACTTTTTTCTGGGACTAAAATACTCTTTTCCACCCAAACTTGTGTACCACCTGAACCAGATGCAAGTAACTCTTGGTTTGTAATGCTATCTCTCATCACCTTGCCAGATTCATTACTATCAAAACACTTATCACACTATATTGCACTGATTCACTTACATCTCTACTCTGAAATGAACTAAACAGCTAAAGGAAATCATATATTGAACTTTTCTTGATCATTGGTAATATAGTAGATGCTTACTATTATTGAATTGATAAATATAGTTGTTATATTAGAAAAAAAATGCTATAAATAAAAATAATTGTCCATATGACCAGAAACCATGCATTACTTATATAAAATCTTTTGTTAAATATATTGGGAAATTACTAAATTTCATGTGATAGACAACTGTTATGGAAATGATGAAAAGCAATATGAGAAATGAGTGAGATTGTTCTTAGACTTAGGCTCTGGAACAAAAAATCTATTTTAATTTATGACTTGCATTAAGATCAAATAAATAAATACAAATCAATCTATGAAAATGTGTGTACAGGTTTTTATGTAAGTATATATTTTCATTTTTCTTAGATAAATGCCCAAGAGTACAAAAGAAAAAATTGATAAATTGGACCTTATCAAAATTAGAGAACTTTTGCTTTGCCAAATCCCAAGTAAAGATGAAGAGATGAGAAGCTAGAGACTGAGAGAAAATATTTGGAATCACATATTGGACAAATAACTAGTGTGTAAAATATATAAGAAACTTTTCAAAATTGAATATTAAATATCAAACAATCCAATTAGAAGATGGGCACAAGGCATGAACAGATATTTCACCTAAGAGGATACACAGATGGCAAGTAAGCACAAGAAAAAGATGTTTCACAAAATTAATCGCTAGGGAAATGTCAATTAAAATTACAACGAGAACTGGCTACACACCTGTCAGAATGACTAAAATAAAAAATAGTGACAACATCAAAAGCTGGCAAGGATGCAGAAAAGCTGGATTACTGATACGTTGCTTGTGAAAATGTAAAATTTTATAGTCACTCTGGAAAAGTTTGGCAGCATCATATCACATCATATCATATCATATCGTATCATGTCATATCATAAACATCCATATCAGTTTTTAGGAATAGACTGTAACCATCATACAGAACATCAATGTCAAAAAAATTCATAGATAAAAAATAATGTAACTTAATGGACTGACATTTAATATCTGTGTATTGTAGATAGTAGATCACATTCAGTAAAATAAATCTGATGTGCTGGTATTGAAAATATATTTAAGTTCACGTAGAAACCACAGAACTGAGCAATAAAATGATTGATGAAAATATGAACATCAATAATGTAAGTGATGGTGTTGTACAATCTATAAAACTAGGAATGCTGAATATCTCTGCTATTATTTATTTCACAGAGTCATTGTGAGAATCAAATGTGGCAATATATGTAAAGTCACTTTGAAACTGGAAAATTAATAAGAACATATTAAATATTAAGAATTATTTTGATAATATTAAGTTAAATATCAGTACCTGGACATTCAGAAGAACATTCAAATATTAATATCTCTTAATTTCTCTTTATTATTCTCATTAATCTTTAGAAACTCTTTGTAAACTAATAATTGTAGTCAATTTCTTTTACCTTAATTAAGTGTAATATTATTTACTTTTAAAATGTGATAAATTTTCTGGTTATTCTGATGTTATAATGCAGATTTGTTTTTTGACAAATTTAACATTATTTTCTCACATCACTGAGACCAAACAATTCTTTAACCTCTCAGAAATATTCTTTCTTTGTGATTGCTGTAGATGTTACCCTAGTCCTAGCCATCATCATCACAGTACATAATCACATTTTAGCTGTTCACTTTCCTTGTGGCCTCTCTTTCTGAAGTCCTTTCTTCCAGAAGGTGCTCAAATTCACTGTTTTCATTGTTTCATGTAATTTTAAACGACTCGCCATTACAGCAAACGTGATAACACAAGGAAAAATATATAAACTAAGTGTAAGAAGCAAGTGTTTTCATCCTTTGTAGATTATAGAATTTATACCAAGACAACCTAAAACAAATAATTCATATTTTAAAAACTTTCAGTTAATTGCTTTTCTATAGGACATGTGTTGGGGAAAAAAAAAAAGGCACTTTAAAATGGACTTCCAACATCAAGGTGCTGCACTAGAGGAGGGAAAACTGTTTTTTTTCTTGTCTTAATTTTGTGCCTCACTTTACAGACTGAACTTTGATGAAGTTCCACTTCTGTCTGAGGTCTCATAGATTCTCTTATGAGAAAAGATCCATCAACTTCTAACATTTACAATTCTTAAATCCTGTTCAGTAAATATCATGGCATCTCTTCAACACCTTTGTGCCTCACTGAGAAGACATATTTCTTCCAAAGCTCTCTGGGTCTCATGCATAGTTAGTATTTATCATCTAGCAGCTGGAGGAGTTCTAGTTTCCATTTCCAAAGAAGGTCTTTGGATCCTATTTCATCTTTACAGAACCATTTGGGTGGGTTTCTCAGAACTAATATGCCCTGAAATCTCTGTCTCTTGTCAGATAAAAACTTTTTGCTGCTTTACAATGATAGTTTTGTTTTGTTTTATTGAATGCTTTCTTAAGTTTGACCCACCAAAGTTGCAAGAATCATAGAGTACTAGATTCAGCCTGGACATCTCAAATATTGCTGTGGAATTCAGTAAGACTCATGAAGTGAATTAGTTTAGTTTACCTTCCGGACAGAAAATTGAGTTTGGGGAGCATGGCAACCTCTCCTAATCAGTATTGGCTACAAAATGGATTCTAAGAAATGGGATCTGTTATTAGTACATCTGCCTAAAAGTGTTAGAAAGGAGATGGTTTCTCTGAAGTCTAGTTGAGGCAGTAAGACATAATGAAAAAGAACAAGGGTTTAATCTCAAGTAAACCTAGTTTTATCCCAGCTCTACTTCTTATGAACTGTATGGTCCTATCCAAATTTCTTAACCTTTCTGAGCCTTAGTTTTTTTTGTTTTGTTTTGTTTTGTTTTCATTTGGAAACTAGAGATAATAGTTGTACCTATCTCATAACTTATTGTGAAGACTAAATTAAATATATAAAACACATTGCATGTATTATCGGGAATGTAGGAAGTGCTAGTTAGTTTTCTTTTCTATTTATGTAAGTCTGGGAAGCAGAGCCAGTATATAACAAATAATTTTGACAATTGGCAAAATTTGAAGGTCAAAGAGAAAAGCTGCAGAAATAAAGTTGAGGTGTTAAAGGAGTGATCAGAAATGATCCCCTACTTCAAAGAAAAATAAATACAGTAAATAAATGGGACAAGGTGTTAATGGTTGTTTAAAAAAATGTTACACTAACTTCAGTTCCTTTTATGCAGTTTGGTGTACTGAGTAGGTCCTGGGACATGTTTATGAAACATAGCACACAGTGGGGTGACAGATGTTATAAACTAGGTCCTGGGACATGTTTATGAAACATTAGCACACAATGGGGTGATAGATGTTATAAACACATCACCTTGGTGTTTGTATATTTCTGGTTTGGGTGTAAATCCTTGAAAATTAATTGTTTTCTACAATTAATTTTGAGCTTTCTATAGTGCTTCATGCATTGAGTACTCTTCTTTGCACATCCGTGCAATCTGTGACTATCTAAAGCTAAAATGTATATTTTTTCCCAGGTGGTTTACAGGAGGCTAGAACAGTCTAGTAAAGAGGAGTTAGAGAATGTACTGATCCAAAGTTTATTCAGCTACCTGATTTAAAGAATACCAGCTATTTATCTTAAGGGGAACAAGCTTTTTAATTCTCCTTCATTATAATCTAAAATATGTTTTACCATATGTTTCAAAGTCTAACATTGCTCTATTTACTTTCCTAGACCCTGATCTAATTTATAGATCCTCCTACTCTAAGACATAGATATTAGTTTGAGGTTTCCAGAGAAAAACTCTACAGAGGCCCTTTTTAGTGAATGGTAGTTTCCTCTTTTGATTCAATTAGCATGTAATGTTCCAACATCCAATATATGCAATTTGTTCTATAAACTTCAGAGCAGCTACTATAATAAATAATAAATGTACTATTAGAACATAGTACAATAAAAAAGCTAACATGTTTAAAATATGTACTCACAGTAAAAGTTCTGTGTTTATGATGTAATATTTGACAAATGACAAATTAGCATCTTTCTATAAATTAGCATCTTTTCATGTATTCAATATTGAGGACATGGAGTACTGATTTGCATGAATAGCCAAGGTAACATATGCATATCACTTATAGATTTTCAATGTCTAATTTTAAACAACTATACTATAAAGACATATTCTTAAATCTGAATGTACAGTGATTCTTAATCTTTTTTTTAATTTAAGAACTTATTTTTTTCTTTAAGAACTCAAAATCATGTGTTATAGCTATCATGGTAAGTCTCAATTATCAATACACAGTATTCAGAAAATGGTTTTGGTTACTTGAGCTTTATAAATTTTGAATGAATTTAAATTTTGGGTTAAGGAAGATTTACAACATGTGAAAAAGAAAAAAATCCAAAATTATGTTAATGTCTTCTATAAACTCTTCCCTAATGAAAGTGTAATACTGGAAAACGCATGCATTTGAAATTGGATAGACTGGGCTCAAATCTGAGCTTCTCAATTTGTCAGCAACGTGACTTTGGAAGTCACTTGACCTCTTGAACTACAAGTTTCTCATCTCTAAAATGAGAATAATTTCATTCAGTGATGTGTGGACGCTTAGAGATAATGCATGTAAAGTCTTTAGCACAAGGCCTGGTTTACAGTAGATATTCAAGAATGGAAACTACTGATATGAAAAATATTAACACTAATAAAAATTCTAATCCAGCATTACGATACTGAAACTATTAATTAAATTAATCATAATATGCCAAGATATAATGTAGACTCACTAACCAATACTTAGTTCATGACCAACACTCAATCTTAAGATAGAAAATAAATAGAACACTTTTTTCTGTCAACCATAAAATATTTTTCTTGAATCAAGATTTCCATATATACCAATAAACTTATGTTTTCAAGTTCTGTCTTTTACCTATTCATCCACTTATTTATTCACTCTGGCATTCACAGCTTTCCATAATTGATGTTCCTCTACCTCTCTGAATTTGATTTTCTTCTCCTAAGTGAACAAAACAGTACCATGTGAAATTCTGACTTAGTAGCTGTTTGTCTCTCTTTTATTTACCTGAAAAATACTCAGTAAAAATAAGTGGGCTTAAAGTATGGAAGATTTCCAGTAGCATAAAAGTAAAAATTATCACTACCATAGGATAATCTATTGAAGAAGAGTTTGCATTTTATGAATAAATAGATAATACATTACCTATTTATATTATATATCAATTATAATATATGTTTAATTATATATATATTTATATATAATTGATTAGCTTTATTTAAAAAACAGAGATAAAATATTAATCCCTTAAGGTTAGAGAATCAAAAGTAAAAGTCTACACAATATGCAATGTTTAGTTCCTTGCAAGTAATAAACATTCATTAATTATTAGTGATTATGATCAGTATAGTGGTGATGGTGATAATAACAATGATGACACAGAGAAGTACCAATAGAATTTTGAGACAGGGAGGAATAGCTCAGTGTGATATATTTACAGCTTTATAAATTTTTTCCTAAATAATTGGTGTCATGTTTTGGTATCTTTACATAGAATGAATATCCAAGACAAAAATTCTGCCCTGGAAGATACATATTTTAACATCTAATTATTTAGATGTACCATATAATTAGAAAAACAGACCAGTAAGTGTGTTAAAAAAATAAGGCAACTTATCTAGCTGAGATGTAGCACATGTAATACTCATACAATTGAAGCAGCACAAAGTATGATGTAAATCATTCTACTAAGTCATATTAAAGGTGCTATTACTCATAGTTATGTAATACTATCTATAATTTCTGTGTTAAACTTGACATTATAAATCCTTTAATCTGCGTATTTAAAAGCCATTCTATGGCTCATTTTTCAAACAGATTCCCGTTAACACATTTACTGCTAATGAACCACTGATGTGTTCTTTCTTTCTTAGATAAACGCTGTTGACCAACATTATTATTTGCTCCTCATATAATTATTTTTTTGGCTTTTTAATTTAATTGCTTCAATAAAAAAACCCCAATAATGCATTTTTAATTACACTTCCCAGGTGACCTATGTAAAAGGAGGTTTTATGATGAAGCCACAATAATTAGCCTGTCACAGTCCAGTTTGGGGCTATTGTCTAGTTGTCCTTTCCATGGCTTGGGTGGCATGACTAGAATTCTAAAGACCTTGTGTATTATCTCCCATAATACTTAGGAACGTATTAAAAATGTGTGCAATAGTGGCAGAAGCAGGCTTTCTAATTATTGTCAGCTATTTCTAGTGTGACGTGGTAAATTCCCTGGAGAACAGAAACAACAGCCCACTCCACGGTTTGTAATAGGCCCTAGAGCCTAAGTAGTTGTAGACAGAGCTGTTTCCCTCCGGATAGATAATTGGTTTACATAGCAGCTCAACATCTGAATCAAATCCATTTTTTTTCTATTGTGATTTCACTGTTTACTCTAATATACATAAACTATTTTGTTATATTAAATAGCATATGACTCATTCTTTAATGGCTGAGTAAATTTGCATGTTCTGCCTCACCTGGAATACTAATGACTGTGATGTCTGCCCATTTTTCATGCATGAAATATTAAATATTTGGTTTGTTAAGCATACATGCTTACTGTAAATAATGTATTCTGGCAACTTCTTAAGTATGATTTTTTTTGTTTTATTTTTTCTTTTATGAAACATGGCTTCGACTGAAAGAGAAATGCAGGTGAATTCCAAAAAATTTAAGGATGGTTGTCATTACTGCAGTACAATCAATTACAGAGAATTGTTTGTTAATGTTTGCATACTATTTTTAATAGTAATATAGTGCCAGTTTATTATGCAAAGAAAGTACATAAGATTCTCAAGAATGTGCAGATAACTTGATTCATAGCAATAAATAAATCTATTGTGGTACATTGAAGTTTCAGTTAGACTTGGTTTGAATGTCTCTGGTTCTGTAACTGATAGACTGCTATTGCTGAGTGTTGTACCTAAATTCTATTACAAATGCTTTTTCTTTACAATAACATCAAGTTTTCAAGTCATCACTTTTTTCCTCAAGCCTGAAGTGAGTAAAGGTAAAAAGCATTATCACATGCAGGAAGGCCAGTGCTCTTCAACAGAATCTAGGAATACTTTCTACTGTTTTGCACTCCTTCCTCCCAGCCCTCGCACATTCTTTTCCCTCCAATTCACCAGTATAATAATCAGCCTATGCTTTCTGTTCTTACTCTAAAACATAGGGCTTTTCTATGTGTACTCGGTGGAATCCCATGTAAGGTGTTTATTACTATTCAATAAGATAGTTCCACTTGCCATCTGTATTTCTTTCTCCACCACTAAGTTGGCCCTGTAGATGTTTAGGGACTCAGAATAATAGGATTATTTGGCTAACTTGTATTTAATGTCATGTGAATGGGCACAGAGATAATATGCTATCACATTCTGTTTTTTAGTTTCACAGAAATAAACACATTATCTTCAATGAATAAGAATATAAGGTTGGAATTAAAATACTATGTTGCTGTATCAGGCAAATTAATTGGCTTCTCTATGTTTTGACATCATGTCTAAGAGAAAAGAACTCCTCCCCCACCTCACAGTAAATGGCACAAGTAGCTCCATGACTTCAGGCAAGTTCCTTACATCTCTTGAGCCTCAGTTCTCTCATCTGTTAATGGGAGACAATAACACCAACTTTACAAGGGGATAAAAATAGGTTATTTATAGTGCATAGCACAATGCCCAAAACAGCATGCAATAAATGTCACCTCCTTTCATTTTTCTTAATTTAATGTTCTTATGCCCAATTCTGTTTTATCAGCTTAAAACCAAAATGTTACATAAATATAACATATAGTGTGACTATAATTTTAATCAATGATTCAGAATTTGGTTTTGAAAACAAAAATCTCCCAAATACTTTCCTTATACTGTATGCATTTGACATCTTATGAAATGTACACACCTGTATGTCATTTTGAATATGAAATACCTGTTTTTATTTTAATAAAGGTTCAATGAGAATTGATCTGTACTTTTTTTAGCAGATTATAAACATTTAAAAAATGGTAAAAACAAACTAAGACGGGAACACTTTGCTTCATTAGCCAAAAAAAAAAAAAAAAAAGAAAAAGAAAAGAAATATTTCTTAGAAGTACAGAAAAACAGAGTAAAAAAATCAGTCATGTGAGTGGTCAAATATCACCTTTTGGCATTTTAATAAACTGTTGCTTAGATAGAAATATCAAGCTATTACTAATGGCTATTAATGTGTACATGCTTCATGTAATTTTATAGTATCTTATTTTAATATCTGTAATTTTAATGAATTGCAATTTAGGAAAGAAACAATTTTCATTTACTTTATATAACATAATTATGGATCAAATTAACCCCACACTAGTCTTAATTACATTTAGTTTCATTTGGCTGATCAAGCAATTAACATGCCGCTGTATTTTGGAAGTAAAAACCAAGTTGTTATGGTCTTTCTTCCAAAAAACATGTACTTGTTCATCTCAAGTGTAGCAACCGTGTAAAATTATTCCTTAGAGTATTTTTTTTTTCTTTTTTTTTTTTTTCGTGGCGGGGGGACGGTGGTGCTGTGGTTTACCATACACTCAGGACATTGCTGCTCAAGAGTAGGTATAATGAGGAAGTGCTGCACCTGGGGTCCTGTTATATGCTGCTGCTTAATAATCTCTCCTTCATGCCACCCTTTATCTGCTACGTTCAGATTGGTTTCCATGTATTTCTCTTTTAATTGGAACTAATTTTAGGTTTGCCATTACTTGTGATTAAACAGCCTCTTTACCACACATATATTTTCTTCCATTTATGTATTGTTACCTTCACAATTTTCTTTAGAAAAGAGTGATTTGTCAGGAAGAGAGCATCTTTTTACTCCATTAGCCAAGTTATATTTGTAAGGAGTATAATTTTAACAGCAATAAAAAATATTGAGTTTAATAATAATAGCATTCAGGACCATATGTGTATGACTGCAACTAATCCTTTTCAACTAATTGAAAATGAAAATGGCCCTTTGCAATATGTGTGTATTGTGAATAATCCTAATTAGGATAATGCAAGGTTATTTTAGCACAGTTCAGAGGCAGGGTACAGTCTCAGAAAAACAGCTTAGCTGAAGTGTAGTCCATTTAGAATTACCTTGGAACCTATGAGAAATCACAGGTTTCGAGTCATGAACACCATAGAAGAGAGGGCTTTTGAAAAGCACTGGTTCCCATTGTATTTAAACAGGTTTAAAAACTGAAAAGGCTCCATCTTGTGCTACTCTCGAGTGGGAAAAAAAAATTCTAAACTTCATATAATATCCATGATAGAGTATATCTCAAAAAAGCTAAATATATTTGAACAAACTCCATGAAGTGTATTATTTGCCTGTTTTCCAAAGGCTTTGTTTTTATGTTTCATGATAAGTTTTCTTTCTCTTCAGCCTGGATAAATATAGTAGCTTTCCCTTGTTTTCCTGTGACATTTCATATTGTATCTGAATTTGTCAGATTGCATCAGTCATATTTGATTACATTGTATCATGTCAAAGAACAATGAAAAATAAGGGATTTTTCTAACTCTTTACTGAAAGAAGGAGGACTCATCGTCTGCCAGATTTCTTTCTTTTTTTTCTTTTCTTTCTTTTTTTTTTTGAAATGGAGTCTCACTCTGTCACCCAGGCTGGAGTGCAATGGCGTGATCTTAGCACTGCGACCTCCACCTCCCAGGTTCATTCTCCTGCCTCAGCCTCCAGAGTAGCTTGGATTACAGGTGCCCACCACCACGCCTGACTAATTTTTGCATTTTTAGTAGAGACCAGATTTCATCATATTGGTCAGGCTGGTCTTGAACTCCTGACCTCAAGCAATCCACCCATCACTGCCTCCCAAAGTGCTGGGATTACAGGCGTGAGCCACCGTGCCTGGCCCAGATTTCGTACATAAATATTCCTTTTCATATATAATGATAGAAACAAAAATACAGTAGTAAAATATTAGCAGAGGGAAACCAATAATGGCTGACAATTTCAACAAGACATGCTAATTGTAACATACTAATTATAATTTATTTCACTTGTCTGACAAAAAATGTAAAGCTCTATTGTGTACAGACCTATTAAAAATTTATTATTTTGAAAATTATTGTTAAGGTTTGAGTGTTTGAAATTAGTAATGACTAAATATCAATTTTATGTATTAATTAATTTTTTTTTTTTTTTTTAAGATGACGTCTCGCTCTGTCACCCAGGCTGGAGTGCAGTGGCACAATCTCGGCTCACTGCAACCTCCACCTCCTGGGTTCACGCCATTCTCCTGCCTCAGCCTCCTGAGTAGCTGGGACTACAGGCACCTGCCACCACGCCTAGCTAATTTTTTTTGTATTTTTAGTAGAGACAGGGTTTCACCATGTTAGCCAGGATGATCTCAATCTCCTGACCTCATGGTCTGTCTGTCTGCCTTGGCCTCCCAAAGTGGTGGGATTATAGGCGTGAGCCACCACACACGGCCTTCATGTATTAATTTAAACAAGCATTTGGAGAAATTATTTCATATTTACAGTAAGATTTTCTATTGCTTCCACTGTTTTGAGTTTTCTTTCACTGTGAAATAATCATCCAAACAGGTACTGTGTCAGTAAATAGGTTGTTTAGCTAAGTGCATATTGACTATTTTAAGTCAAGTCAAAAACAGTAGCAATACAAAGCGTTTAATACTTCAATTTCTTACTTAAAGCAGATCAAATAGGAAAATACATCTAGGAATTCTCCTTACTCTCAGTGACCTCCAGCAAAAGACTACCAGGAAAATACCTGTACTTGACTAAGTTGTGATTATTACTCTTTGTCATGAAGGAAAATATGCCCACAGGAACTGCTGGGTGTCCAGTAAGCTGTTGTTAGAAAGAATTTACAAGATTCAGAGTTTAGTTGCATGATCTGGGGGTGGGTCCAAGTAAGTGAAGGTTTGCTCTGGATTGGGTACTGTCAACAGGTGGGTACAATTCCATGGCTAGGTGTTTCCATAATTCTTATTTAACTGCAGGGTAGACTAAAACTGTACTTGGTAAAGAAGCAGTAGTAACTCGTATTAGCTAGGATAGTGAGATATTTGGTCATTTTTATGGTTTGGAAAATGTTCATGATTTGTTTTCAGGTATGACTACAGAGTGGTTGCATTGCCTAGTTCTGTCATGATCACAGAGTAGCCTTGTCTGATACTGATGTTCTGTGAAACCCTTTGTATTCAACAGGAGAACTAAGTCTTGGCTGATGGTGCTAGGCCAGCTCATAGCAACACACCGGGGCCCAGATGTTAGTATCAGGCCATCAGTTCCTGATGTCAGAGGCCGCTTTCTCCTTTCTGTTCCATGTCTTTTTGTCTTGACTCTGCTGCTGATCATAGTAGGTAACTGCTCAGAAGAAAAATGAGAAAAATCTTATTTCTTTGTTTCTACTATTTCTAGGACAACTTACCACATCTATGGACATGTATTACTTGTGTAATGGAAATTTCAAAATCTATAATATAGTTTTGATTCCTATCTTCAAATCTAGGCCTTAATTTGTGGAGGTGGGGAGGTGGGGGTGCTGCCTAATTCTTATCACTCACTTAAACTTACATTGTCTAAAGTGAATCTCCACATCTACCTTCTTAGATGTGCTCCTCCACAGAGCCATCCTGGACATCCTTCTGTCTTCTGTGTCCCATCACCAGGACTTACTGACTCTTCTCCTAAAACTCTGAAATCTATACTTAAGAACTAGCTCAAAATTTATTGTCTTTGATTCTCTAAAACTAATTGCTGACTTCTCCACAGTCTGTATTCCTTTGCAAGGGTGATAATCACATTACTTATGTTTCTAGATGTGTTTGGTCTTCTTGCCTACGTTTTATTCATTTTTTTCCTCTTCAGCCTCTTACACAAGAGGAAATATAGCACAGAGGTTAAGACCATTGACTTCAGAGTCATGCTGCCTGCGTTCTTATCTTGGCTAGGCCAGTTCCTAGCTGTGACAATGTAGTCACATCATTTAGCCTCTCTGGGCTTCAATTGCATCCTCTGTAAAATGGGGTTGTGAATAATGGATCTATCTTAGAGTTGTTCAGAAAATTAAATGAGACATACATGTTCTTGAAACAATGCCCCAGACACAGTAAGCCCTCAATAAGTTTGTTAGCTATTATTACCACTTGCCTGCCTCATAGACAAGGCTCAAAAAATCTTTGTTGAATTGGATCAATATTGAATTCCCAATCATTATATAGGAAAGTGGCAGTCGTTAGGATATGGGGGACAACGTTTCATCTTCACATCAGTTGAGTTATGCTAGTGAGTTTCCAGGCAGGCTGAAGTCTGACCCTGGTACTCCACTGAAAAGCAAGAAGTCAGCAGATGAAAAGATTTTGTAACCACAAAGGGCTGGGTTTGAATCTGGGCTCAGCTTTGAGTGTAATCCTTTACTTTGCTGAACTTCCTCTGTACAGTAAAAATATTGCCTAATTCACAGGTTATTTTGAAAATTAAATGGGCTAATAATGCATTTGAACTAATGAGCTAAGTAACAACCAGGTTATTTTATTTATATATATATATGTGTGTGTGTGTGTGTATTTGTTAATTATTAATATTTTATCTTAACTTATCCTCCCACTGTGCAAGGACATACCTACCCACATACAGCTTTCCAAATAGTATGGTAAGGAGCCAGCTAGGAAGGGCTACAGTGCAATTCTCTGATGAATGTCTTTGGAAGTTCCCATGAGACATGTCACTTGTTTAAGTGAGGCCTTGATCAGTAACAAAATCCATCAAGCTAGAAGTAATATGGCTTTCAATGGAAACACAGGATATAAATTGAGGTTGGATTACCTAGTCAGAATAGTTAAGAGATGATGAAGTCTGCATCAGGCACTGCTTAAAAGAATTGGGCAGTATCTAGGCCCAGGCGGAGGGAAGGTTTTAAGGCAAACAGGTCAGCATAAGTCACAGCATTTGACTATGGCTGGCACCACCCCGTGGTAGACCCTATGGGATTTGTAAGGTTAGGAGAGCAAGAGAAGGTCAAGCAGTCTGTCTTTGTCAGGAAAACATAACAATGAAAATTTCAAGGAGACAATCGTTTAAACTGGTATTGGAGGGCAGGAAAGGTAACAGGAAGATACAGAAACAACACAGAGATAGTAACAGCGTGGGGCACAAACTTCCCTAGGGATTAGGGGTAGGGGACAGAGGGAAGAGCTGGGGGCACCAACAGCACTCCAAGTGGGTTGATGTACTGCCAGATCTATACTCTCAGGTTCCCAGTGCTGATTAGCTTGAAACCTACTTTTCTCTATTATGCTTTGTGATATTGGGACTAAGACATGCAAATTTCACCTCTCGTTTCCCAGCTGTTTCTCTGCTAAGTTATGCTAGTAGGGGACACTAACGTGATACTATAGAACTGGGGAGGTGGAGAAGGAACTTGCTCTGACATGTTTTACATGATCTTCCTATGACCAGCACCCTAGCAATGACCCTTCACCTTGAGTATTGGAAACTGTCTAGAGTTTCCCGCTTTCCCCCTGTATTCCTAGAACCAGCATTGTTACTTTCACACAGAATCATCAGCACTACATGGAGAGCATTTCTTCCTCAGAGGACCCAGCTTTATATAATTCACCCTCCAAACTTATAAATCTGGTTCCTTCAACTTCTGTTTCCGCACGCATCCCTAGGGTGTTAGCTTCACCCAGAAGTGACAATGTCTGTGTTACCTCCATGTATTTTTGTTAAAAGTCCAGTTCTCTAGTGCCCAGGTAACCAATTCCCTATTGAAATGCTGTTTCTGTTTTTCTGACCTGACTCTGACTGACACATACTCCCATGCCCTTAGGACATCTTTGGATTTCCACACAAAAAGTAGATGGTGCCACCTCTCTTTCATGCAAACCAGACATCTAGAGAGTGAGAGAATGTAAGAGGGAGTTTGGGAGTGTTATGTTCATAGTAGTAACTCAGATGAAAAGCTTCCTGAGCTTCTCATTCCTAACACCCACCATCACTCTTATTTCTTGTGCACTGACAATCTTTTTTGGATGCTGTACACTCTGGGAGATACAGTTCCCATGGCAGCATCTAGACTGGCACTTACTAAACGTCCACTGATAAATCAAGTAATTAAATAGGGCATGAAAATGTTTTTGTGTATTTCTGTGAAAATGATGACAATTACCTATATCTAATACCAAACAATACAATCATTCATAAAACTCTGTGACTGTAAAGCAGTACTCTTCCATGACTCATTAAAAAAGTCACACAAATAAGCCGGGCACGGTGACTCACGCCTGTAATCCCAGCACTTTGGGAGGCCAAGGAGGGCAGATCACCTGAGGTTGGGAGTTCAGGACTAGCCTGACCGACATGGAGAAACCCTGTCTCTACTAAAAAAAAAACACACACAAAATTAGCCGGGCGTGGTAGTACATGACTGTAGTCCCAGCTACTTGGGAGACTGAGGCAGGAGAATCTCTTGAACCCAGGAGGCGGAGGTTGTGGTGAGCCGAGATCGCACCATTGCACTCTGGCCTGGGCAACAAGAGCAAAACTCCGTCTCAAAAAAAAAAAAAAGTCATGCAATAGTTTTAATTTTTTGACTGGAAAGATATTTACATTACAAATATGACATGATACATATCTTGTGACATTTCCTAGCTATTAAGGAAAATAAATGGACCTTGTGAACTTTCTATAGCCAGATTTACAATGACAAATTTGGAAGCAAGTATATAACCCATTCCTTATATTTTCTTTTACTTCAAATGTATTCAATATAAAACTCAGATATAGCTGGAAAATCCTTACCTATTTTGTAAAGAATGCAATCCACATCAAACACATTTTTAGAAATTTTTTAAGTATTATTTAAAAACAATTGTTTAGGAAGTAGGTTTTATTGGCAACTTTTTAAGTTTGCAGTTCATGACCAGAGGAATTTGTTAAAATTTTAGCAGCATATCTTGAAGATAAGTATATCATTATAATAGAGGCAAGAGACAGCCAAATCCCTAGGCAAATAGGGAAGGATCCCCAGGGAACATCTGACCTGCCCAGGTCATTGTGCACAGGGGCCTTGCCTAAACATGCCTACAGTAAAAACTTCCATCCCTTAACACATGCACAGTAAGCTGAAATAAATCAATGTGGAGTGACTCAGACTAAGGGCTGCATGTGCACTGGAAGAATGGGGTGGAGCCACCAGGAATTTGTGCCTTATGCAGGGGAGGAACCTGGCCTCTTTAACTCATGTGTGGTGGCCTGGTATTCAATTTGTCAGGTGGCAAACCTGCATGCAGGATCACTCTTTTTGTTGAGAGCTTTGCTTTTGCTTTCAATGTGTCTGCATGCCTAATTTTTCCTGGTCGTGAGACAAAAACCTGGATTTAGCTGAACTATAGAGCAAAAAATCCTGCATCAACTATATGGATATATGAGTTATATTTCGCATATAATGAATGCAAAAGACTTATTCTCTAGTAACGAAAGGAATTAGTACACTTTCAAATAGATCTAAAAATATCTACTAAGAAATTATGGAAAAATGACTCAGCACCTAAACGTTTGTGGATAATGAGGGTCAGGTAGTTTTGAGTGTTATATAGTTCTTTGTAGTTTTCAAAGCATTTTCACACATGTATTTCATTGAATTTAATTACAGCATTTTGAGGTAAATACGTGTACACAGAGGAAACTTCTGGGAATCCCTCGTGTACCTGGCTTTCCCTGACTTAATGCACCATATAACAAAACTCTCTTTAGCCACTAGATTAATTACTATGTTAAACTTATGGGCTTAAAATTGTTATGCTCATGGAACCATTGACTTGGATACAGACTGTATGTTTGGTTAGGATGGAGCAGAGAGGTGGCATGGACTGTGGACATTTCTGATGGAGAGTGATAAGACCTATTCAGTCAGTCTTTTAAAAAAGAAATAAAGTACAATGTCTGATGTGATAGCCTGACATAACACAACTTGGTTCTGGCATGCTGATACTACTGCTTGTGCTAGGAACTGTTGCTAGAAGTTCTCTTTCTTCCCTGACCAAAAAAAAGATGACTTGTTATTCTGGAAGATACACTGCCTCCTGAGCTTCTATTTCTCATTCATCTTTATTTTGTTATATCAATGAGCTTGGGCCTTCCTAAGTGTCTAGAAGAGTGCCTAGGGTATATTTGGAGGAATAAAATAATTGGACAAATCCAAGAGGAAAAAAATGTACTAGATTTTTAAGCAAGTGTTTAATGCAAGCTATGGCTCCTGGCTCACATCCATTAGTCATGGATGAAGAGGTTGAATGTCAGAGAGGATAAATGGTCCCATTTATGTCCTCTAACTCTTAGTTGCAGGTGCTTTTGCGATGGCATGCATCCATTGGATAAGAAAATTGGTAGGAATCCACTTTTACCAGCACTTACATGGATAATAGGGGAGTTCAAGTAGGTGTGTGTATGCACACACATACACTCATATGGTATGTTTTTAAATCTTATTGTCATTAAATAATGTGACAGGATGATAAAGATTATCCAGGACTTGAGGAGAAAATACTGAGACTGAATTTTAAGACATGATTCTGGAATGAGGGACATTGTGGAAGACTGATAAACTAGGGAGATGTAATCCCCCTCATATAGGTAATTAGGATATTTATAGGGCTTGAATAAAAAATATAAAAGAAGAAAGTCATCATTGGTTTGGTTGAGATGACCTAATAATTTCTTCCAGTCATGTTGTAGGCTTTTGGATGGACAGAAATACTGTTCTATAGTTAAAGCATACACATAACATTGAACTTGTTTTCCTGGTTAACCTCTGGGTAGAGTGTGTGGACTGTGGAATGCTTTAACATTAGAACCTGGTTATAGAAAACAGGAAATGGTTGAAGGATTGAAGATGCTGCCAGATTAAGTGGTCTTCCCTACCAGATAGTTTAGAAAGATAATTTTTACATTGAAAATTTATGAATATTAAATAAATAAATAGTAACCATTCATGAGACTATTACAAATGATGACAGTTATTTCTCCTTCAAAAATTAGTGTGTTTGTGTTGTAACGTGATATATAATTATAAAATTCTATATTTGTAGTACATGAATTGAGAACACTTACTCAATTCTATAATTTGTGGAGGAAAATGAAGCCTTTTCAGATTTCTAGAGCAAAGAATTATTGAGCTTTTATACATGATATGGGAAATATACATAAACCTTTTTCCCTTGCTAATATGTGTGGGTAGATGCATTCTGTGAATGCGTCCTGAATTTCTAGCATCTACCACTGTGATGGCCACTTGTGTTAGTTTAGTCTGCTATAACAGAATACCTACACCATAGATTGGGTGGCTTAAACAACAAACATATACTTCTGGAAGCTGAGCGTTTGAGATCAGGGTGCTAGCATAATTTGGTTCTTGGTGAAGGCCCTTTTCCTGGTTTATAGATGGCTGTCTTCTTGTATCCTCACATTGCAGAGAGAAAGATAATCTCTTTTGCATCTCTTCTCAGAAAGGCACTAATCCCATTCATGAGGGCACCACCTTCATGCTAATTACTTTTCAAAGGCCCCACCTTCTAACCATCACACTAGGGGAAAGGATTTCAGCATATGAATTTTTGGGGGACACAAGCATTCAGTCCATTAATACCACTAAACCATTTTGAAGAAACAAAATAACATATTTTGGCACTGTCTTAATCATTCCTAAGAAAAACATGTACTACCAGTTGTGACTTGGTCATTCTCTGTAGGGATAGACTATTATAAGCTATACCCTTAGAACCACAGACTGTCAAAGTTGGAAAGGGTATTTTAAGTATTTGATCTAACCAAAATACCAATGTCCTCCACCTTGCTATAAGCTGATCATTCCATTTATTTTTAGATATCTGCAGTGACAGAACTTTATCTTTGGAGGTAGTTTAGACAGAAACCATGATTTTTGTGACCAGTTTGACCTCACCAGTCTAGCATGAAGCTAATTCTATCTATGTGAAGAGAGTGTTATACCACTTTGGAGTAAGTATTTACATGAAAAGTATCCATTTTTGTATCAATTGTTTCTCCTTTGACAGTTTCAAGTTCGTTTTGTATTTTGGTCAATTGTTTTAGAGGAAGAGTTAGCCTTTCCAATTACCTACTCCTCTATCTGCCTCCCATATTTAAAGATGCACTCAGCAGTCACATTGTAGTTATTTAGTTCAGTGTTTCCTAAATTAGGTTCTGTGGAACATTATTCTCATAAGCATATTCTGTGAAAAAATGTTTCAAAGGACAAACGCATTCCGGAAGTTTTGCAAATCTATATGCTTTTCGTGTGGATTCACAGTGATTATCATCATACTAAAAACTCTAAGAAGCCCTTGAGAAAAGAAACCTGTTTAACTTTCTATAGTTTAGTATTTCCCAAACTTATTTGATCTCAGAACTCTTTTTCAAGTAACATCTGCTAGCATTTCTTTGAACCAACTGTTCTTTAGAAATGCATGTTGAGAAATGCTGGCCATAAATTTACTGAGATGTCAGATCACAGGAGGAGGGTGGAACAAATATTTGGTCGAGTAAGCTTTTACTAATGGGAAATATCATGTAATGAGAAGAAAAGGCAATATAATCACTATAATACAGGTTTTTGCCTTTGCTCTTCCCTGTTTTGACCAAGCCCCACTCTGTGCTGTACTGTGTTGCTCCTGTTTGTTTTGACCAATGCATGAGCACTATAGCCTCATATAGAACTGCAAGTTAGCGAACATTTGTAAGAGCTCTATGGAGGCTTAAAACATTATAAATAAGATCACAACTGTTCTTTTTTAAAGAAGGGCAATGGATTAGGAAGAATTAGCTACAGGGAGTATTACAAGCATTCATCTTCTTTCATTATACTTTAGAGACACATGGTTATATGGTATGCAATTCCTTGCCAGACAAAAATAAAATGGCTAAAACCCTCTATGAATATTTAATAATTAAAGATGATTTATTATCAAGTAGAATCTACCAAAGTGGGTTCCAGAAACAGTCCCTTTCATTTGGATAGCAAGTTATAGGAGAAAGGTAAAATCTTAATAAGCCAAACCAAGAAAGAAAAAAAAAAGAGGCTTGTTATTCAAACCATATTTTACAGGTAAATGGTAGGAATTGTGGCTTTCAGATGATATTTCCTTATTATGATTTGGTAATATTTACAACAAGGGTTTAATACTTTTGACCTGAGTTTTATTACTTACCAGTAATTTTATAGCTAACAACCAAACTGAAACAAAATCAGAGAACGGCCACAACTACAGTAGAATTTACAGAGCACACAGTTCATCTACCTCTGACAAGCCAGTATAAAATTTCTCCATTATCATAAAGGGTCACCCTCCAATCAGGGTTCTCTAGATTGTTTGATTAGATAATATTTCAAAAATTATGATAAAATATTATTATAATAATAGGATAGTTTTATTGACTAGAAAATAAGGATTCCTTTTGAAAATCTCCTTTTTGTAGAACATTAACCAATACTCTTCATCACGATAATTATTGTATTTCTAAATTGAGGAAACTGGTAGAAAATAAAGCCTTTTTTGTTGACAGTCAATAAATGTCGAAAAAAATAAAAATTAAAAACTGCAACAACCCTGAAAACAGAAGCAGGATCCCTCAGAAGGTAGAACTGAGAAAATGAGATTGACTGAGATGTTAACCAACAATAATAACGGATAAAGTGCAGTGTTGTTTCATATATATTACACACACACACACACACACACACATACACACCAGCTCCAAGAATGTAAATGAAAATTTGATAGAAGAAAAAAAGGAATAGGGGCCTCCTTTATTTTCTGGTTTTAAAAATAGGAATTTATAAGAAAGGAGTTCACATAAAATATTAAGCAGATGAGAATGTCTCTACCTTTATTTCAGTGCTTTGACAATGACACTAGCAAGTATTGATTAAGAGGTATTATCATATTGATAGATACTCAATACATCTTGTGGAATGAGTATTTTTAGATCATAGAATACTTACACAAATTTTTCTAAACATAATACAATTTCATTAGAGATGCTACTTTCCTCCCACAGCTTTTGAGAAGCAGATACCCTCAGTGATTAAAATTGTCTTAGAGAAACAGAGTGTGGGATTTTTGAATCGCAGTTCTACCACTTGTTAGCTGTATGATGTAAGGTAAGCTCTTTATATCTTTGAGCCTCAATCACTGGTTATTTGTATGTAAAATGTGTACCAATGCCATCCTCACTGCATTATGGTCACAATTTATACAAGATACCAGTGTGTCTTTCCTTTACTAAGTGTGTAGTAAACCTTATATCTCTTCTTTGCTCTCTTTCTCTTTCTCCTTTTCTTCATCCTTCTTTTCTTCTTTCTACTTTTAATTTCTTTCCTCTGTCTTCCTATTATTACTATTACATTCCCTGCTTCTAACATCTCATTTAGAATCACCATATGATTTCTGGTCCCTTTTGAATCAAAATTCACTAGATTAAAGACAAATGTGGCACCACAGCAGTAGCTAAAAATAGTCACCTTAATGGATTAATGAAAAAGAAATGTAGGGAAGAGAATAGTGGTATCTCAGTTTCTCAGACTTTCTCCTTCCATTGACTCCACCTTTAAAATAGGCCCAATGATGCAGTGAAATGACTCTGAAGGAGCCTGTCAGGGGACCTGGCCTGAGGATTGCACTGGGTGGTATGTGTCAGTCTGAACAAGCCTTGCTACCAGCAGAACTATACACATGGTACCTCTTCTAACTTCTCTTCTACCCCACTATACTCACAGGCTGGGGGCAGCGTGGGGGTGGGGGGAGGAATTAAGAATTCAGTGGCAAAAGTTGAAGAAATTATGAGGATTCTGACATTTAAGAATTTCTTTTTGCTGTGCCTTATAATTTTTAAATGTCAGAGAGAATTGGAATGGCTATTAAGTCTGAAGATATTAGCACAGAGTTAGGTCAGTTTTATTTTACTAAAATTGGCTTGTTTATTTCTAGCAAGCAAGCATTGTACTCCAGTATGACCATTTCTTTTCTTCATATGTAACTGCTCCATCATTGGCTGTAAAACAAAGGTCCACAATTTCAAGACAAGGCAATAAAAACAAGAGCAGATTTGTTTTATTGAGTATAGAGACTTGTGTCTATTGAGGCAATAAAACAGGAAAGAAGCTAAAATGTTTGATGTGTTTCACATTCAAATAGTTTTATTATTGAGTCTTATCAATAAGGCATAAGTGCACCTATTCAGAGACCCTGGGGTCACCTTTAAAGTAATATTGATATTTAGATTTTCTATACTAATCAATTAGGCTGTAAAATAGTGTTCTTTGAAAAGTGAGCCCAAAGAAAAAACCTAGTAAACTACATTTTCACTAGATTTACCACAAATAAAAGACGAGAAATTTCTGAAGCCTGTAATAAATATCAACTTACTTAGGACGTGACTTGTCAGCAGGAGGGAGAAATTCTGGATGTAAGAGCTTCTGCTCTTGATTTTTTTCTGTTATCTTGTACACATACAAATAATTTTGATATGATTTGTTCTCCATCCTTAAGACTTGGTTCAAAGGACTTTTTCTTGATGAAACCTTCCATGTGTGAGCTCCCCCATATGGGAGCATTTTATCCCTACTTGGAATGTCCAAAACACTTCACACTTCTTGTTCACTACTCATACATATTATTTTCTACCTTATGTAGTCATTATTTCTATACTAGTTGTATATTACCTATTAAATGTTAGTCTAGGGAAGCAAGACATTCGTCTTTTATATTCACCACGGTACCTTACACAAAATAAACAGTCAAATTACTAAATATATGAATGAATGAATGAATGACTCCACACTTGGGGTCCATCATTTTGGGGCTAAATGTCAAGGGGAGATACACACACACACATACACATGCACACACTACAGGAAACAGTCTGAAATGTGTGCCATAAACAGAGTTTGAGATTTTAGAGTCTCGAGAAAACCCAGAGATCTTCTCTTTAACTATTGGCCCATATATTACTCAATAAGATGCTGAAGCTCAGGGAAATTAAATACAAATAGCATGATGAGCAGTATGCCTGAGAACATAAAACAATATAATATATTTATGTGTAAGTTGATATATTATTTACTTATTATATTGTTCACCTATTCAAGTGTTCTTGAACTGTAAGTTGAGATTATGTTGTTTTATGCCTTTATTATTTTCTGAACCATTTATATGTGCATGTATGTATATATGTAACCATGTGTCTATGTGCATATGTGTGTATTTACTATTTTCAGTGATAGAGGCCCCAAGAGGCAAGTGACTAGTAAAGGCCATATCAGGAATTCCTGGCAGAGTCCAAACTAGAATCCTGTCTCCTAGCCATGGTGTTTTACATCCTGGAAATATTACTCCTTCTCTATTGCCTGGACCCACTAGTTACTCCTCTATTTGGCTCAACTAAACCACCCAGCTCACAGATGTTATATGGGAACTGGAGTTGAATGAGGATTCCCAATATAGATAAGTGTAGCAGACAGGTAGGATTACAGAGATTTCCAAGACTGCAAAAACAATTTAAATCTCATGGGCTACCATTTATCTTTATATTAGTATATCACTTTACTCTTCTTAGAAAAGAATATTTCTGGATGCTGTTGCAGCTATATGGAAGATATGAGTTCTCACAAATCTCCTCTCACATGTGATGAGGAAAGAGACACAGAGATGTTTTTAGGGTTATACACTGAATTGCAGATAGAACCGGGATTTGAACCTAAATGTTTAAAGTCGTGGCCTTGCGTCCTTTCATCTTCTGTTGATGCCTCCAAATATGTCTGAATAAGAAGCATATGAAATGAAGAATGATTACATTTATTTAGAAATGTAAGCAATTGTCCTAACAGAATACCTTTCTATTGAGGAAATCAAAACATTTCATGAACATGTAGCATGAAGAGGCCAGCAGCTATATTTTATAGGTCATGGAAGTTAGAAAAGGCACTTTCATGTTGCATTCTTTATCCAAAGAGAGATTCAAGCAGAAACATTCAACTTGTATTTATTAAAAGATTCCATTGGTTTTTGTTTACCAAGTATTGAAAATATCTTAATGGCTTTTTTCTGAAAACAACAAAAATAACAACAAAATAAAACAAATACATTTCGTAGGTGTTATTTTCTGAATTAGTCCATTCTTGCTTTGCCATAAAGAAATATCTGAGACCAGATAATACATTTAAAGAAGTTTAATTGGCTCACAGTACTGCAGGCTGAACAGGAAGCATGATGCTGGCATCTACTGGGCTTCTGGGGAGGCCTCAGGTAACTTAGAATCATGGTAAAAGGTGAAGGGGAAGCAGTCTTATCACATGGCCAGAATGGGAGCAAGGGAGAAAGCAATAGGGGTGGGTGGACTACACACTTTTAAACAACCAGATTTCATAAGAACTCACTCACTATCATGAGGACAGTACCAAGAGGGATGGTGCTAAACCATTCATGAGAAATCTGCCCTCATGATCCAGTCACCTTTCACCAGGCCCCACCTCCAACACTGAGATTACATTTCAATGGGTGGGGATACAGATCCAAACTATATCATTCTGTCCTGGACTCTCCTCAATCTCATGTCCTTCTCAAATTTCAAAATACAATCATGCCTTCCCAATAATCCCCAAAGTCTTAACTCACTCCAACATTAACTCAAAAGTCCAAAGTCCAAAGTCTCACCTGAAGTAAGGTTAGTCCCTTTTGCCTATGAGCTTGCAAAATCAAAATAGAGTTAGAGAGTTCAAGATGCAATGGGAGTATACATGTTGGGTAAATACTATCATTTCAAAAGGGAGAAATTGGCCAAAAAATGAAGGGCTGTAGACCCCACTCAAGTTCAAAACCCAGCAGGGAAGTCATTAAATCTTAAACCTCCAAGATAATCTCCTTTGACTCCATGTCCCAAATCCAGGGCACACTGGTGTAAGTGGTGGGCTCTCAAGGCTATGGGCAGTTCTATTCCTGTGGCTTTGCAGGGTTCATTCCCTGGAGCTGCTCTCATGGGCTGGCATTTAGAGTCTGCAGCTTTTCTAGGTGCACAGTGCAAGCTGTTGGTGAATCTACCTTTCTGGGGTCTGGAGGATGGTGGCCTACTTCTCACAGCTCCACTAGGCAATGCCCCATGGGGACTCTGTTGAGGGGCTCCAGCCCCACATTTCCCCTCCACACTGCCCTAGTAGCAGTTCTCTGTGAGAGCTCTGCCCCCGCAGCAAGCTTCTGCCTAGATACCCAGCCCTTTCCATACCTCCACTGAAATCTAGGGGGAGGCTTCCAAGGCTCAGCTCTTGCACTCAGTGCACCTGCAGGCTTAACACCACATGGACACCACCAAGGTTTACAGCTTGCACTGTCTAAAGAGAGGTCTGAGCTGTACCCCTTTGAGCCATGACTGGAGCAGCCAGGATGCAGGGAGCAGGGACCCAAGGTTGTGTAAGGCAGCAGGGCCTGGCCCTGGCCCATGGAACCAGTCTTCCCTCCTAGGTCTCTGGGCCTGTGATGGGAGGGGGCCCTGTGAAGGTCTCTGTAATGCCTTTGAGGTCTTTTTCCCACTGTTTTGGATATTAGCACTTAGGTTCGTATTAATTATGCAAATTTCTCTAGCAAGTAGTAGCTCTACAACCTGCTTGAATTTCTCTCCAGAAAAAGTTTTTATTTATTTATTTTATTTATTTTTATTTTTATTTTATTTTTATTTTGTTGTTTGTTTGTTTGTTCATTTGTTTTCTGTGCCACAGGGCCAGGCTGCAAACTTTTCAAAGTTATATGCTTCATTTCCCTTTTAAATATAAGTTCCAACTTCATGTAATTTCTCTGCTACTGCATATGAGCATAGGTTGTTAGAAGCATCTAGATCACATCTTGAAAGTTTTGATGCTTAGAAATTTCTTCTGCCAGATGCCCTAGGTCATTACTCTCAATTTCCAACTATCACAGAGCCCTAAAGCTGGGGGACAATGCAGCTACGTTCTTTGCTAAAGCATAACAAAGGTGACCTTTGCTCCATTTCCCAATAAGTTTGTCCTTTCCATCTGAGACTTCAGCAGCCTGGACTTAATTGTCCATATTACTATCAGCATTTTGATCACAACCATTTAACCAGTCTCTAAGAAGTTCTGAACCTTCCCTCATCTTCCTGTCGTCTGAGCCCTTCACACTCTTCCAACCTTTGCCTGGTAACAAATTCCAAAGCTGCTTCCACATTTTCAGCTATCTTTATAGCAATGGCTCACTCCTGGTACCAATTTTCTGTGTTAGGCCATTCTTGAATTGCTATAAAGAAATAACCGAGACTGGGTAATTTATAAAGAAAAGAGGTTAATTAGCTCACAGTTCTGCAGGCTGTGCAGGAAGTATGGCAGCATCTGGTTCTGGGAGGTCTTAGGGAGCTTTTATTCATGGTGGAATGCAAAGCGGAGCAGGCACATCACATTGTGAAAGCAGGACCAAGAGAGAAAGGAGGGAGGTGCCACACACTTTAAATGACTAGATCTCACAAGAACTCACTATCTGGAAGACAGCATATTATTAGTCTGTTCTCACCCTGCTAATAAAGACATACCCAAGACTGGGTAATTTATAAAAGAAAAGAGATTTAATGGACTCACAGTTCCACATGGCTGGAAAGGCCTCACAATCACGGTGGAAGATGAAGGAAGAGCAAAGGGACGTCTTGCATGGTGGCAGGCAAGAGAGAATGAGAGCCAAGAGAAAGGGGAAGTCCCTTATAAAACCATCTTGTGAGACTTACACACCACCACAAGAACAGTATGGTGAAAACTGCTCCCATGATTCAGTTATCTTTCACCAGATCCCTCCCACAACACATCAGAATTATGGGAGCTACAATTCAAGATGAGATTTAGGTGAGGACACAGCCAAACCATATTACAGCACCAAAAGCATGGTGCTGAATTATTCATGATAAATCTGCCCCCATGATCCAATCACCTCTCACCAGGCCCCGCCTCTGACATTGGGGATTACATCTCAACATGAGATTTGGGTGTGAGCACACATACAAACGACATGAGTAGGTGAATACCTGGATAAACACTGTTGAGCATTTCAAGTATCCTTCCAAACCTTATAAACATAAATCTAAACATATGGGATATTTAAAATTTCCGTCAAATGTATACTCTTCTATAACTGGCTTATTAACTTCATGATTTGATGTCTATAATGTATTTAATCACTCTCCTATTACTGGATATTTAGGAGTTTTTTTTCTTTTATATACTAATTTGTGAAGACACATTCTGCCTCTTACACCTTTATACATTTAGCACTTAGTTCCTTATGATAAATTCTTAGATATACAATAGCTGGTTATTTCAGATTGGGTTTCCCAATAGCATACTTGGAGATGAAGGTGAAGATCGTATTTAGGAGTTGTATTTAGGAGTTCTGGTAAAGTCAACACCTGTGGGATATAAGG
Source organism: Rhinopithecus roxellana (assembly GCF_007565055.1). NCBI lineage: Eukaryota > Metazoa > Chordata > Mammalia > Primates > Cercopithecidae > Rhinopithecus > Rhinopithecus roxellana. The sequence continues at coordinate 101,367,008 of NC_044562.1, forward strand.
GAGGGGAGGAAGCAGGATTAGTGACATATTGACTGCCTTACAGTCTCTCAAGGAAAGGTGAAATCTCTGTTTTTCCCCCAGGGAAATTTTAAGCTGGAATGGCCTCTTAGAGTCACCTCAAGTTGGAGTGAGGTAGATTGGCCCTGAATTGATTAGTCACTGGCTGCAGGCTGCCCAAGGAAGGGCTGTTCTGCCTTTGAGCAGGTGACTCTCTCCATCCAGAGTGATTTCTGAAGACAATTGACAGCTGAGGGCTATCTGGTAGAAGCACTCCCAGGAGCTGGGGTAATGAGTTCCACATTTCTGAAGGGGGTAGGGCTGGGCAGTGCATCACTGCACTGGGTGGAAGGCAATACATGTGACATAATTGATAAATTGTGCCAGATTACCATCCAAAAAGTTGCTAAATTATACTAATTTCTTTCGCAATGTGTGAGAGTTTTTGTTGCCCCATACACTTAACATTGCTGAGAAATACCAATCTTTATATTTGCCACCATGGTAGACAAAAATTCTCATTGCTGTTTTAATTTGCATTCATTTATTAATGAGATTAATGTCTTCACATATTGAAAGGCCACGCATATTTCTTCTTTAGTGACTTGCCTATTTATGCCTTTTTTTTCCATTTTTAATTATTGTGCTAATCTTTGTGCAGTAAGGATATTAACCATTTACTTATTATATATGTTACAAGTATTTTTTTCAAGTTTATAATTTTTTAAAATATTCTTTATCCATCATTGTAGTCTTTTATATAATCAAATCTATCTTTTTCTGATTTCTACCCTTTTGGTAAGAAGACACTTTTCTTACTCAAGTATAAAAATATCTTCATACATATACTTTCAATACTTCATGGTATGTTGAATCCATTTTTAATTTACTTTCATAAATATATATAATGTGATACTAAAATTTAAGTTGGTGTTCAGACACCAAGACATAAAAGATCCCTTATTTCTTAAGTATCTAGAGAGCCAGACATATGCAGCTCACACTCAAATCTCATCATATATGATGCAGTCATCATATATTGTGACGGTTGCAGGACTTTGACCTCTCAACCACATCAGGAATACGGGTCAGGAGCCACTGACTAAAGGAGTGCCTGGTCTTTGGATAAAGCTCTAACTGTACTATGTGAGACTAAAGCTCTTACTGTACTAGTGCGACTATGAGTCTCACTATCATTCTGGGCGAGGAATGGTATGATGGACCTCCCTTTGCTTTAAAGAGATCACTTAGCAAGTACAATGAGTGCCCTCTGAAATTTCAGGATGTGGTGGATCAGTGTCTGATGCATGATGGAAAGCGTAACTTCAAGAGCCTGTTTAGCTCACTAGCTTCTTTGATATTTGAATGAGGGGTGGGTTGTAGCTGAATTGTTGATTTGCATTCTCAGAATTTCTCAAAACGGAAGTTTCTTAGTGTTTCTCATGCATCAGATGCAGATTCTTGCTCCTCCATTATACCCCTCAATACAAAAGCACACACCATGGGACCATTTGGGTCTTGTCTTGAAGGGCCACCAACAAGGGGTAAATAGATATTATCAGACATCAGATTATATTTAAAGAAGAAAAAACAAAGCTGGTTGATAATTGCAACCTACGACTTCTGCTTCTTCAAAAGAATAGTTACAGTGGTATGAGACAAGGCTGTAACTGCTTTTTCCCCTCAAAAGTAGCCAATTCTTTCAGTATTATTTATATAGGGATATACCATTTCATCCATGGATTTGAAATGTCACCATATCTACATGTTAAATTTAAATTTAATGTACTTGTTAAAGTACTATGTACTTGTTCCTGTATTCTATACTGTTCCAAGCATATAATCATTATTATGCGTTATAAATCCCATTAATATAATTAGTTTATAAAATATTTTAATTACTGGTCATAGAAATTCATTATTATTTTGCTCTAAATATTTTTGTCTATTTTTTTGCAAATCTTTTATACAAATGAAAAACATAAACTTTAATCAATCCTTCAAAATCATAGATTTTTTTGGAATTATATTAAACTTACAAAATTATTTTTGGGGAGATTTGACTTTTTTATAAAATTTAGAATTCCAGTCAAATACCTGGTATGTCATTCTGTCCTTCAGTAACTTTTTATGACTTTCTTCATATATATCTGCACAATTTTCATTATGTTTATTCCTAGATATCTTATAATTACTATAGCTAATTAGATTATCCATTTTAATATTTACAAATTTTGTAGGAAATTTTATATATATTTATATGTAACACAGATATGCATACAGTGGCATACTGACAAATTCTTAACTGCTGACTTTCTGGAGGAATTTTTTTTTTTTTTAACTCTGATTTTTAGAGTTTGCTGATTTTTCACTGTGTAAATATTTTTTCAATGGCTAATTTCAAGATGCCAGCATTGATGCCACTGAGTGTGGAATTAGGAAAAGTATGCCTAATTTATCATTTTTAAATAACAATTTATTAATCATTTAAATGTAATAATTATTTATTAATAATAATTTATTAATAAAATTTATTCTTGTGAGCTATGATAAACCAATTTCAGTATATCGCTGTCACACATTTTCTAGTTAAATAATTCTTAAAATAATTACAATTGACTACTTGCAAAGTTCAAAGTGAACTTTAGAAATAAGAGTTTAGAACCTAAGACTTAGAATCTAAAAATTAAAATTAGAAAGCATTAAGATATATTGCCCTTAAATTTTTTTTATTTACTACTCACTATTATTTTGATGTAAATTAATTAAAAGAACATTTATGGTCATTGTTTATCATGGACTCCCTCTTAGGAGCTCTGATTCTCTGGTTTTTCCTTTTCTTGTTGGTGCTTAGTCTACAGCTGGACATGTAGATGAGTAGAGTGTGTCACATCAGATGCTGAATTCTGATGTACTCAACACACTCAAAGTCTCCACTCCACTATGCAATCTCCCTGTACCAAGAAAACACTGAGATAAATCACTTAAGGCATAGGGTTCTCACACAATTCTCAAGGCTTTTCAATGTATTATCTGCTGGGCATGCTCCCCAAAGTTTCCTCCAGCATCTGCTGGTTGGATTTTAGTGGCGTTTCTATCAAGTCAGAGAGGAAACTTGTAGCCAGACAACCAGGAATGCTATGGAAATTCAGTGGAGTTCTGAATCTTTTTTGTTGTTTAACTCATTTTTGTTGTGGTAACCCAAAGTCATCTATTAAGGTCCTGGGCTCACGTTCTTTTATCCTTATCTCTCATAGTAGGAGCCATCATGTTTACATTAAATGAAATCTGGGCACAAATGCTGCATTCATTTGCTTCGGGCTCAGCTAAATCCAACTCCATCACTTTTCCTGCTACCTTTCAGCTCCTCCCAAGTTAAGGTTATAGGGCATCTTCCCAGCCACTGTTAGGCTTCAGAGATTTTAGAGCTTTGTTTGGGAAACACTTCCACTTAGTTTTGAAGTAGGTCAATCCTTTGACAGGTGAATTAGTTTTCTAGGGCTGCCATAATAAATTACCAGAGATGGGATAGATTACACAACAGGAATTTATTTCTTCAGAATCTGGAGGCTAGGAGTCCAAGATCAAGGTTTCAGATTGGTTTCTCCTGAGGTTCTCTCTTTGGCATGTAGCTGTCTTCTCCTGTGCCTTCCCATGGTCTTTCCTGTGTGTGTGTCTGTGTCTAATTTCTCCTACTTATAAAGACACCAGTCATACTGGATTAGGGCTCACCCTAATGCGCTAATTACCTCTGTTAAGACCTTATCTCCAAATATAGTCACATTCTGAGATGCTGAGTTTTAGGACTTCAATATATGAATCTTCACAATTCGACCCATAACATCAGGGTTAATTTCAGATTATTGTCCATTAATTGACAATTTCCTTAATCAGCTTCAATGATGATATCTAAAATGGTTCGCTATTAATCCTTTCTCATTTATATTTTCCCTAGACTTTTCAATAGGATTTAGAGTGAAGGAAAAGATAAACACATGGACTCAAAGTGCTGTCATCAGAAATCTTGTGATATTTTCTAATGCCTGTGGGAAAAACGAAGGGAAAAGAGAGCAGAGCATCAGTGATCACTAAAGTGCACTCCTCTGCCCTAACTGCAAAGGAGATGAGTTGTGTGCCTGTACATGAATCTTCAGAGAGGAAGAAAATGGAAATTCTATCACATTTAGTGCTCACTGTTTGAATTGCTCCAAAATATTTATAACCCACATTTTAATGTTGTTGATTAATATATAATTAAGTATTAACACAATCTTTAAAGTTAAAGAATGAAATACAATGGAATATTTGTGAATTTTCTGGGATTATGGCCAGAATGTCACAGTAACATTTATTTTCTTGGAGTAATTACTGTACATACACAGTAATTTATAGCGTTTCTTTCTGTCTACTTGTGTCCAATTTGCAATTTTATTTTTTAGTCATATCCAGACATGAGTCTTTATAAACTACACATGCACTGTTAACAAGGATGGTTAAAAATGGCTCTTAAACTTTCATATTGTAAGAACATTTTCTGTGAATGTATTCTATTCTTTCCTCTTTGATGCCTCAGCTCACACAAGTAATACAACTGCTCCCTTTAATTAAAATGGGAAAATATATTACTTATAAAGCTTAGTCTTAAGCAGAACCAGGTGCAAAATCTATAGTTCCCATAATAGGAGATGTACTATAAAATGGAATAAAATGATAAATTGATAAATACAGCATATAATTATTTGTTTTCTGTTGTTATCTATTTTTTTATTAGTGGCAAAAAAGTACAAAAGAATTACAAAGTCTCTGTTTAATGCAATAAAAAACTATGAATTATATAACTTAGGGGATCTACAGTTTACAAAAAAAAAAGTCTTTGAACTTAGAATTCTCCCTATAGCTTTTCACCCTTGATCTATGTTTTCTCTTCTCTTTATAAGAATTAATATAATCCTTTTAGATAATTTCTCCTATTATTTCATAAGAGCCAATTTATTTAAGGGAAATGTAGTTTCAATGACATGTACTTTATTTTGTATCTGTCCACAGATGCTTTGGCCATACATTGGAAAAAGGAGAACAAAAACAGTAATATTATGAAATAAACTTTAAACACCAAGTAAGTATTCTCTGGAGGAGAAGAAACAGAAATATAAGCTGCTTATTCTGGGAGTTGTTCAGAACCTCTAATCTGTTTGAGATTATTCTGATGATGTGATTTAAGGTGAGAGTTTTGTTGCTGCCTGCATGCCTCACTCAGCATCCCACACCCGTGCTCTTTTTCAGTGGTTAGGATTCTGGAGTCAGGATTTCCCTTCATTCTGCTATTGGGTGTTTCTGTACAGTTGGATGTTTCTACTGTTACATTTTGACTCTAATGAAATTTTCACATTTCTGCCCATAAAATAGATATTTTCTGAAAGAGAAAGAAATGTAGAGATTGGGGGAAACAACCCAAATAGGCTATTATGGTCACATATATCTGATCTTACAGATTGATGAAAATATGCTTCTATAGCTTTTTCTACTGTAAGTTTCATTGCAATGGAAAGAAACAGTAATGCAGAGGTATATTTAGAAATATACTCAAATAATTTTGAAGATGTTTCTACCACAATATAAAAATTTAAAAATGCACCATTATTTTATTTTGTTTATCCATAGGCTAGTGTGTAAGGATAGAAAACTTAAAGGCTGCTCCTTAGGGAAGTAGGGTACATAATATATATTTCATTTTCACTCTGTTTAAAATAAAATGTCAAGGTGCTACACAGCTGTAGAGGACTCTTGACTTCAGCCACACTTTGTAAGGCAGTTTCTGAAACTCCACGGTCTCCAGCTAGCTCCTGGAGAATAACATAGAGACTACGTTGACTCTATCATCACCCTCCAGTAATAAGAAACAGAATAATCAAAATAACATTCACTGAATTCCTACTAAATCTCAGACACATTTTCCTATTTTTTTTTATAACCCTCAATTACTCTGTTAAAGTAAGTTATTTAGCTACTTTCAGAGAGGAAAAATAAATGGACACAGAGAATAATGGTGGCGTGAAGATTTGAACATAGCACTGTTTCATTCAAGGGCTACAATGATTCCAACCCAAGTAGTTGTCTCTGAAATGCCACTCAAGAGTCTGTACTGATTCTATGGCTTGAAGTTACCACAGAACCTATGGAATCGCAAGAATAGGGTTGAAGCATTGTGTGGTGGGTCACAATTCCAAAGTTGTTGTTTCAGCCTAGCAGTAATAATCAAACAAATGAGTGAAAACATCTCTATATAAATTCTATTACTTATTGCTCAGTGAGTTCTCATCATCCACAGCAGACCTTCCCAACTAGAGTGCCTGGCAATTCCTCAGATGAAACAGATGTGGTGAGATGAACAGGATTTGAATATCTGACTTCTTGAGATGGTGTGGCCAGTCCCTGGCCCAAGCTGCTTGTCTGCCCTCCTCTCAACCACCACAACATGGTTGTGAGCATAGGAATCCTTTACATATCAAAAATATTTTTCACCTAACTTGTCCAGTCCTGTCTTCTGCCATTCTTGGCACAACAATATTAAGCTACTGGCATTTCTAAAACATACTATGTTCTTCTAAATCTCCGTGTCCCTAATCAAGCTGTGATGTTAGCACCCTACCCACCTTCATACTAACACAGCTTGCTATGTCAGGTCTCGGATCAAAGGCAATTGTCTCTGTGATTTATTCAATAAACCCCTAGATAAACCAGAGCAATACTTCGAGGGTCCCATACACATTGTGTATATCATTATAAAAGTAATACTTACTCAAATTAAAATGATTCAATTTTATATTTCATTAGTATCTTCATATTATACTCAACTCATTCTGGACAGGAACAATATCTTCCCTACCTAAACTGGTGACTAGATCAGACTAGAAACTCAATAAAATTTGTTTAATTAATACTTAATAACTGATATAAAAACAAGACCACAGGTTCCCTTTTCTTTTCAGATATTTTTGGCAATGAAACCCCATTATATATGCCATCTACCTAATAAGTAATCATACCTTAATAAGAATGACAACATACCTTCCCAGGAATATGCTCTGCTATGTAAATAAAGTGTTCACCATAGTTTCAAGATCCCATTTGATAAGAAAATTAAAGAAATAAATTTATTAAGGAATCAATCATTCTTTTAAAAATGTTTGAAAAAATCCTGTACTCTTTTAAAAATTATATTGATTATTCTTCCTTTCATGATATTTTGTTTCAGTGTTTTATAATTTAAACACTTAGAGTTAAGTGACAACATGAATATAAGGTAAAAGAACAGAAATTTTTCTACTTTATATTTAACTATAGAACCTTCCAAAAGGAAATACCAAAGCACTAAACCATTTTCAATTAATTGCCATCAAAGGGGCCTTTGTATAATCCTTTCAGTTAGGGCTTTCAAATTCGTATTCAGGAAATTCTGATACTGCTTTATTTTTAAGCAACTTAAACTTGAATTATTTTGAAAAATATAATCACAAGAAATATTAAGAATATGCCTAAAATTATTACCATTCAGGGAATAGCTCAGATACATATATATCTAACATACATATTTTCTTAAAATGTCTTGGGAAACAGCACTTTACAAATTATTTTTCTATGGTTAATTGTACAGCACTTATTTACATTGCATGCAAACTTTTTCTTCTGTCACTTCTCAAAGATACCTAAGGGTCTAGCAATATAAAATGAATCCCACAAAATTCAGAGAAGAACTTTTATACTGAAGGCTTATAAAAGTCTAGACATGTTGTTTAGTGAAAATGATTTGTGTGGAATTAGAAAATAAGCACTGGGAGCCATACAGGGGTCACCAGGAAAACTTTACCAAAGTTATCTCATTTTGCTTTGCCTTGAACAGTGATAGGATAAATATCCTTGTAATGATATTCCTTTCTTGCTCATAATTTCTTTTGAAAAATATTTAGAATTTTGGGTGAAAACATATATAAAATTCAAGGGTTTTGATCTATGTTCCCAAATTATTCTTCAGAAACTTTTCACATATTTTGCATACCCTCAATGGTATATGGCCATTTGTTTTATGTATTCTCATCAAAATTATGTGTTATTTTTAAGGAATATTCACCTCTTGATCACTGAAAAATATATCTTATTTAAGTCACATTTTTGATTTGTGATGAAGCTTATTATATTCACTGGTTATTTGTATCTGTGCAAGGGTACGTATGTGATTATCTGAAAATTTTCTCAATGTGGAAAAACTGAATGTTTACCTCTCGTGAATTTCAAAGGCTTTGTATATAGTACATGTGTTAACTTTTGCCTTTAGTGTATTTTTCAAATTCATTTTTTCACCTTATTTGATTTTCAATTTTATTTATATTGATTTTTGACAGGCAAAATTTAAAAATTTTAATGTAATCAAAAATCAACATTTTTTAAAATATAGTTTCTGGGTTTCATTTCCTGCTTAGAAAGATTTTTCACACATTGAGATGATGTTAATGTTCGCCTATATTTTCCTAGAGCGTGTTTGGCTCATTCTGATGTGGATAATGGTGTGTGTGTGATTATATTCTTATATAGATGCATGCCTTAGTATTGAGCATAAACAAGCCCATGCTACTGCTTTCCAATTACATAAGGTTTTTTTGTTTTGATCTGTTTTGTTTTTTTGACAGTCTCTCTCTGTTGCCCAGGCCGGAGTGCAGTGGCGCGATCTTGGCTCACTGCAAGCTCCGCCTCCTGGGTTCACGCCATTCTCCTGCCTCAGCCTCCCCAGTAACTGGGACTACAGGCGCCCGCCACCATGCCCGGCTAATTTTTTTGTATTTTTAATAGAGACGGGGGTTTCACCGTGTTAGCCAGGATGGTCTCGATCTCCTGACCTCATGATCCGCCCGCCTTGGCCTCCCAAAGTGATGGGATTACAGGCATGAGCCACTGCGCCCAGCCTACATGAGGTTTTATGCCTATGGATGTCTAAAGTTACTTTCAGTCGAGAGATGCATGGTCTTAATATTTCTGTCACCCTCAAATTCATATGTTGAAATCCTAACCCCCTATGTGATGCCATTAGGACAATGGGCCTTTGGGGGGTGATCAGGTCATGAGGGTGGAGCCCTCATAAATAGGATTAGTTATAAAAGAGACCCCAGAGAGATCCTTCACCCCTTCTGCCATGTGAGGACACAACTAGAAGATAGCTATCTTCAAACCAGGAAGTGAGCTCTCACCAGACACTGAGTCTGCCACTGATTGATCTTCAACTTCCCCGTCTCCAAAGTAGTGAGAAATAAATTTCTGTTGTTTATATGACCCAGTCTATGGTATTTTGTTATAGCAGACTGAAAAGACGAAGACAACACTTTTTCTAATGTTATGATTCTGCATAGTAACATTATTGCCACCAGCATAAACCTTCATAATTTACTAAGGGCATTGGATGTTAGTTCTGACCGAATTTGGGGTTTTGTAGAAGTTCCTTTCTTTGGCCATCTCTTCCATGATGAGAACGTAATAACTTAAAGGCATACAGTGCTTCTGTTACAGATTATGAAAAACAAATTAAAATAATGGGAGTTTTGACAGAAAGGCAAGTAAGTTTTTTGCCGTTGCTCCTGTAGATGAAAGCAGACAAAACTGCCACCAGAATGCTGCCTAGAAAGCTTTTAGTCTCAAAGAATTGTTTTCCTCTGTGCTACCGTGTCAGTTCTGGTAGTCTTATCTTATTTTGTCTCATGATTTTTTCCCTTTTGATGCTCACCTTACCTCTATTTGCTCTCATGATTATTTTACTTGAATCATAGACACAGGGACTATGGGGAAAATGACAGGTCATTGTATTCAGACCTCTGTACCTAGTGCATGTTATTGCCAGACACTTATATTATTCCCTTTAGAATTATATTTAATCTCTTTCTGAATGTCTTATTGATGTTTTCTCAATGACCTCTTCGGGTGGCTATTCCATTGTTAAATTGCTCTTGCCTTTAGGACACTTTCTCTTATAAGTAATTTAAACATGCCCTTCTTATTTCTTGTAAAACATTCTAAGTCAACCACAAACGATTCTTCACTCTACTGTATATTCTTTCTTTCTTCTCCACTAAAATACCACATGTCATGGGAGGCAAGTTCTCCATTCAACATGTAGGCCATTCAGAAGAAACCTAACAGATTCATGCCATTTCCCACATCTACAAAATGAACATTTAAATGCTCTTTAAAATTCCTCTCAGCACGAATGTTTTGTGATCCTATGATTTCTACATTTGGTTGTAAAATGATTTCTAAGTCTGTCTGTGTTCCAATTTGTTATGCCTGTGAAACTTTAAGTATTGTGTACTTAAATCTATTATTTTTAACTTCCAATAATCAAAAATTATAAATTATATCATGTAGAATTATAAATGCCTAATTTTACTGAGTACTTATTATGTACTAGCTTATTATTGGATATTTATATATTTTAGATTTTTCCTCTAATGATATTTTATGTTATTTTCTTAGAGTTAAATATACATACACACATGTATATACACATGTTATATACAATTAATATATATTTAAATTTATTCTATTGGAAACATTACATTCAATACATTCTTGTTTTATATTTCATTCTCTTAAGTCATCATATCTTTTTTGTTTCTTTTTTATGGAGAATTTCTGAGGACACTTGTCCCATGAAGATACTTTACAGAACTCTTATTATATTTCATATTACACTATTTTCCAATATTGTCCCCTTTATTTATGACTACTAAGAATATCTGTTGACACAGGTTGATGGAAGAGAATAGAGAACCCAGAAATAAAGCCATGTATCTAGAGCCAACTGATCTATGACAAAGTTGACAAAAACATACAGTAGGGAAAGAACATCTAAAAATGTGCTCTCCTTTTTTTTTTTTTAACATAGTCAGCTCACTGACTGGCAACATCAGCTATGCCAGTCTTCTTCAGAGTTGGATGCACAGCCCACAGGGGAGCATCTAAAGTGGAGGGAGAAAATATTAAAACATCAAGAATGAAACCAAGCTTTTCAGATAGTTAAAACTTGGATTGACATTGGCTTCTGCACTGAGCCATGAGAGAATGAAACAGTCTCTAAGAAGAATAGAAATCCACAGCAAGTAGTCAGTCATGACACCTTCACTCTTGCATTTGCTTTCAACATTTTGTGACACATTGCAGCTTTCCTGTGCCTGATTAAGCTGGTCTGGCTTATACACCAATGGACAATTTGCCAAAAAAGGTTTCTTCAACTAAACCATAGTGTAAGACAGAATTTAACTTTGTAACCTCAAACGCTTACCTACAACATCTGTTGTATCTCTAAGTTCAGCAAATTCAGTGTCTTCACTCAGTCTTTCTACCCACACCTTAGTTGAAACTCTCCTTACTTGTAATCTGGGTGCTTAGTAGATACTGTCCTAAATGGTCTTCCACCTTCAGTTTTACTCCTTTTGCAATCTACTAGCTATCCTAAGCACACTGTTCATTTGATACACATCATGTGATACACATGCCACTCCCTCATTTGACATCATTTATCTTAGTAGGCACAGGTTACTGTAATAAAATACTAGGGACTAGATGACTTATACAACAGAAATTGATTTTCTTACAGTTCTTGTATCTGGAAGTCTGAGATTAGTGTGTCAGCATGGTTGGGTTCTGATGAGGGCTCTCTTCCTGGCTTTCAGAGCCAACTTCTCACTGTGTCCTCACAGGGCCTTTCCTTGGCACATGCATTTGGAGAGAGAGAGAGAGAGAGAGAGAGAGAGAGAGAGAGAGAGAGAGAGAGAGAGAGATCTCATCCCCTTCTTATAAAGCCACCAGTCCTATCAGATTAGGACTCCATCCCTATGACCTCATTTAATCTTAATTACCTCCTAAAAGCCCTGTCTCTAAATAGTCACACTGGATGGAAGACTCATCCCATGGGACTGAGGGAGCAGGTATAATTCAGCCCATAGCATCATTCATTGGTTCTCTATCTTCCATCTTGTTAGATGCTGGGATCTTGGTCATGGTATCTAAGGCTCTCCATGATCCCATACCAGCCTGTCTCTCCTGATTCAGCTCAAATTGTGCCTGAACCAGTATGTTGTGTTCCAGCCCTACTTAGCAGTTCCCCAGGGTACACCATGTTTTCTCTGGATTCTCTGCCTTGTTTGTCCTCTTATGCCCGTTTTGAATATTTTCTATTCATCCTTGTGAACAGGAAGTAGGCACATTTTCCTCCAAGAATCCTGCACTAATAATAATTTCCTTTTACTCTATTCTTTATCCCTCTACCTTAAGTCTGTGTTAGAGGCCCTCCTTCTCTGATCCCTGTGTAGGTTAATATACTACATTATAATAATTTGTTTACTTGCCTGCCCCCCCACCCCCCACCATTAGATTATAAACTCTTTGAGGGCAGTGCCCATGTTTTATTATTCTTACTACTATTTCTATTCTCAGTGGTTAATATTGGATGGTTAGATGTTAAACAAATTCTTCTTACTGAAAGATGTTTTAGTATCACCTGTAACTGTATAAAATGATAAGCATGAATATCAATATGGCTGTTATAAACTATAAAGTCTCTTACTCTCAGTAAGTGTATTGAATAATGTCACTGCACTTTATTGGGCATGGGCATAGAGTGACTGGAAGGCAGACAGTAAGACACTGCTTAACTGTGCAGAAATGACGCCGAGGGCTGCAGGTCGGGGACAGGGCAGGGAGAAGAAACATAAGTGCATCTGTTATCATTGAACAAAGCAGAGTAATGTATTTAGGAAGTTTTACCTAAACCACAGCTGAGTACCAACCACTAGGAGGCCTGGATTCCCCACAGTTGAATTTCTGTCCTTTGGTCGATAAGTACCTAATCACTGCCTTATCACCTATAACCTACCAACACTTTCCCCTCTGTGGCCCATGTAATCTGAGGCTATCCCGGCTTGCTTTGCACCGACCTCCCTGCGGAGTGGGTGTATATTAGTCTGTTCTCACATTGCTCATAAAGACATACCAGAGACATGGTAATTTACAAAGGAGAGAGGTTTAATTGACTCAGTTCACATGGCTAAAGAGTCCTCAGGAAACTTACAATCATAGCGGAAAGGGAAGTAAACACGTCCTTCTTCACATGATGATAGAGAGGAAAAGAAATCAGAACCCAGCGAAGGGGGAAGACCCTTATAAAACCATCAGATCTCATGAGAACTCACTCACTATCATGAGAATAGGATGGGGGAAACAGTCCCCATGATTCAATTCTCTGCACCTGGTCCTTCCCACCATACATGGTGATTATGGTAACTACAACTGACAATGAAATTTGGGTGTGGGTATACAATCAAAACATAACACGGTGTAACACTGCTTCTCTGGATTGATTTGAATCCCATCACTCTAGGAAGGCTGTTACAATATTACAGTTACAATGCCTCAACTGAGAGGGTTGAAGAAACCATAGCAGTTCCACATGCATAGGCTAAAGGATAAAGTACTCTTGCTAGCCCAGGATAGGGCACGTGGACAAGGCCTTCCCTTGCCAAATTTGCTGCTGTGTATGCTTTCTTCATTTTACTCTTAGGTCGGAGGAGGTGGATAGATACTCTGGTGAAGCCTTAACAATTTTTGCTTTGTTTTGAATTCTCTCTTCCTGGGACTGGAGTTTGGGGAAATGCCTGAATGAAGTAACCCCCTACAACATACACACACCTGCTAACCCCACTCCCCTGACCCATAGCTACGAAAGACTGTATTTAACCATAGAATTACCCTGGCTCCTTCTTCTCAATTGATTGTATTGTACAAGAACAACTCTTTCAAGGGTAGGTCAAAGGCCATCATTCACTCCCTTCTAGTTCTCTAGGTGACAGTGTCATTTTCACTTTCCTCCTACATCAGGTTTTTTTTTTTTTTTTCTTTTTGACAACTATCAACTTTTCCTAACAAAATATTGAAACTATTGAGACAAATGTTTAGTTATTAGAAGTTATTTCCACAAAGAATCAGTTTTCTTATAGGTAGTCAGTCACCTTTAGTGTTGTTAGGAAGACTAATATCAGGGTATGGCCAATGAATTACAAAAATGGTCAAGTTAAGAATAACTCCTTCATAATCATTCGTGAAGTATTTTCAGAGTTCAATAATTTCCAGAATTTGTACCTAGTAGTGGATAAGGGAAGATAAAACACAGTAGTTGGATAATTCACTTACAAGATGTTTTTCACAGTACCTGCAAAATGTAGCTGTGGGTTCTTTCTTCAGGAAACATATGTTTCTGTGTTTTTGAAGTGATGACCTGTTTTGTGCTTCTCACATACCAGTAAGACAAAATTCCCTTAGAATCGAAGGAATTTTAAACATGTCAAATAATACATGAAGTTGAGAATTCTCTAAGGCAGAGGAATTCAGGTTTTAAGAAGGTAGAGAAATAAGCAAAATGACCCAGAAATAAAACTTACCCTAAGAAAGAAAATAGCTGGGAGTGGAAAACTGATTCTTCAGAGGACAAAGATGGGAAGGTAATTGGTTCAGAAGAAATACTTCCACCTGAAGTAGAGAAAAAGCAGAATGATAACCCTTGTGGAACTATGAAGGAAGAGAACCAGTGCTGTCTTCATAATCATGGAGGCTGGGATGGCCCCCAGTATTAGAGACTCTATTGTGGACATTAAAAAGGTAGAAGAAAAAGAAGTCATTGTTAACTTGGAAAGGAACTAAAATGTTTTCAGGCCAAAGAAAATTCAATACTCAGATTGAAACTATGAGGGAAAAAAAAGATAATTGAAATACTAGAGTTAAAACAACAAAAAATAAAAACTTTTAGAGAAATTATTGAAAGAATAATATGTATTTCCCCAAATTATTGATTTACATTTCTATTTCTATTAAACCTGTGTATCATTTCAAAATAAGTGAAGTAAGTGAGTCTTTCCCCTTTCTATGTCCCAGTCTATAAGTATGTATTGAATACTTACACATATCAAATGTGATGCCTACAGAGACCATTCAATGCTATTTAAAATGGTTAAACAGCTAAGCTCTGGAGCAATTAGAGTTGGAGTGAGAGATGTCCATGTGTTTACATGTATTATACTGGGAATGGAATGGTATTTATGTAATTCTGTTAACAGTTTATATTTGGACTACATCTGGATTTTTTGTCTTTCTTTCCAAAAGCAAGAAGAATAACTCTCCAGTACAGCAAATTATGGACTTGGAGGAATAAACAGAGATAACAGCATTAAAATAAAAAGGCAATTCTTGGAGAAATTAGATGTCATCAAATGCCATTTTAAAAGACTATGTACTTAAAGTTGAAGTGTGACAGCTTTTACACTAGTTTAATAGCATTATGCAAAGAAGAAACCATCCTAAGATGCCCCCAAAAACGCTTTGGACAGAGAACATGAATATTTGGAAGAGAATCATTAGAATCTGAAGGTTTCAGGAGAAAAGTACAGATCAGTCTCTCAAGTAACATATTCCCTAGCCCTATCTGTATGGAGACTTCCTTCTCTTTTTATAATTTTTGATTTTTATGGGTACATAGTAGTATATATATTTACGAGGTACATGAGATGTTTTGATACAGATATGCTATATGTAATCACATCAGGAAAGAGAGGGTATTCACCTGCAAGCATTTATTCTTTGTTATAAACAATCCAATTAGGCTTTTTAAGTTATTTTAAAATGTACAATTAAATTATTATTGACTATAGTCACCCTGTAAAAATATGTATATATAATGCTTCATAAATTTGCATGTCATCCTTGCACACGGATATGCTAATATTCTTAGTATTGTTCCAATTTTAGTATCTATGTTGCTAAAGCAGTGCTATATAAAGACTTTCTTAGAAAGAATCAATTCCCTATGAGGGCAAATTTAAAGCAAAATAAAATACTGTCATGCCATTCAGGAGATGGTAAGAGTTTCTCTGACCTTCAGAAATCTATTGAACTTGCCTTGAAACTCATGTTAATTTCAGAGCCAATGGATGTCCAAAGTCTACAGAGGAGATGATGTTGGTAACCTGTCCATATTCCCTAACCCAAATTTCAGCTTCAAGCAGCTGCATATATTTACCTTATTTCTTGGGGTCAGAGGTACCAAAGAATCTCCTCTGTGAATAGCCCTCAAACAATGACCCACGAGAATTATATATACATACCCCAGTTCCTCAGAAAATACTTCTGAGGGGTGTGTTTTACACGGACTCCCCTTCCCTAACATGATGAAGTCCACATCCACAGTGGCAAATGGCTTAATAATGAACGTCTTTGACTATCTTCTCTTCCTTGTCTCAGTTCCTCCTTGGCCTAGTGGTGGTTTTTTTCTCCTTCCAAATAAACAATTTGCACTATAGGCTGGGCCAGGTGGCTCATGCCTATAATCCCAGCACTTTGGGAGGCCAAGCTGGGTGGATTACCTGAGGTCAGAAGTTCGAGACCATCCTGCCCAACATGGCGAAATCCCAGCTCTACTAAAAATGCAAAACTTAGTTGGGCATGGTGATGCATGCCTGTAATCTCAGCTACTCGCGAGGCTGAGGCAGGAGAATCACTTGAACCTGGGAGATGGAGGTTGCTGTGAGCCGAGATTGCGCCACTGCACTCCAGCCTGGGCAACAGAGCAAGACTCTTACTCAAACAACAATAACAGCAGCAACAACAACCAACTTGCACTAGAGTTGTTGTCTCAATGTCTGCTTCTGGCAACACACAAACTATGGCACCCTCCCTGAGATTTGTATGTATTCCCTTGGTGATTACATGTTTATAGGCCATGCATCCTCATAAGCTAACTTAGTTCCTCATCAGAGGAACTCAACTGCTTCTTCAGATTCAAAAATAAGTATTCACTTCCACAACTTTTATGAATCCTAAACGCTTTATTGAAAATTTGGAGAGGTCAGGCCTGGTGGCTTACACCTGTAATCCCAGCACTTTGGGAGGGCTAGATGGGAGGAACACTTGAGCCCAGGAGTTTCAGACCAGCCTGGGCAACATGGTGGAATCCCATCCTTACAAAAAATTAAAAAAAAAATAATTGGCTGGATGTGGTGGCCCATGCCTGTAGTCCCTGCTACTCTACATGCTTAGGTGTGAGGATCACTTGAGTCCAGGAGGTTGAGGCTTCAGTGAGCTGAGATCACTCCAGAAAGAAAATTTGGAAGGCTCTCTGGAAGTAGTCACTTTGTACAATGTGTAGCTACTCTTCTTCTTCCCTTCCTCTTCCTCAGTCTCTCTTTTGCAGGCTACTTGGGGGAATTCCCATTCTTTTTATTTCTAGACAGCAATTTCTTTATTTCATAGTTTAGGGCCAACCAGCCAGGGTCTGGAAGTCCCACATACTACTCCAAAAATTTTTGTACTGTTTTCTCAAAGATAGCTGTATCCCTTAGAGGAATTCTGGAGTCAACAGTTGAAATAATAACATTTTATACACTTTATTATGGTCAAAACTTCCCTGTATGGTCATCCATTCCTTTTTTTTTTTTCTCCCCCCTGAGACAGGGTCTTGCTTAGTCACCCAGACTGGAGTACAGTAGTGTGATTATTGCTTACTGCAGTCTCTAACTCAAGAGCTTAAGCAATCTGATTCCTATATTTTTAAACTATTATTAATTATTCTTATAGAATAAGAATAAAACAGTTACTCTCAAGGTTTTGTATACAGTAAACTGAATAGATTCTTTTTTCTCCATATTCAATCATTCTCAACTCTTCTTTTTGTCATCTTGGTAAACTGAGCTAAATAAATTTTCCTAGTATAGTTATGAATAACTATATGGATATAGTGGAATGGTGGAATGGGTCCACTAAACTTGACCAGAGGTGGAACTAAGTTTTACCGGGCTCGGAGTTACATAATTTGGTGTGTGCTCTTAGGAAATGAAATATAAGAAAAGGTAGATGAGTCTTGGAAAGTCCAGAACCCTGAAATTCAACTCTAATTAGCTTCACAATTAATCTGCTTTAGTACCTGGCTCTCTAACAAGAATACACCATGTTTTAAAATCATCCCTTCTAAAGCAAGAAGGGATATGTAGAACACTGCAAGAATATAGCACGTCTTAAAACCACTCCTTCTAAAACAACTAGAATACTGAGTACTTACAGTCTTTCAGGCATTGTTGTAAGCAGTTTGCTAAGATTACTTTATTTAATTTATTTTAATCCAAAATATACAGATGAGGATATTGTAGAACAAGGAAGTTAAAAAACTTGATTAAGGCTGCACAAGCTATAGTTGGGACAGTGGTAGTGGCTCTAAAGCCAGCACACATAACCTATACAGGTGTACCTTGTTTTATTGTACTTTGCCTTACTGCACTTTACAGATAATGCTTTTTTGTTGTTGTTGTTGTTAACAAATTGAAGGTTTGTGGAAGCCTTCAGAAATTCTGTTGGCACCATTTTTCCAAAATCATTTGTTCACTTCATGTCTCTGTGTCACATTTCAGTATCCTCACAATATTTCAAAATTTCTAATTATCATTGTATCTATTATGGTGATCTGTGATCAGTGATATTTGACGTTAATATTGTCATTATTTTGGGGCACCAAAAATGGTGCTCATATAAGTTCACAAACTTAATTAAGAAATGTTGTATGTGTTCTGACTGCTCCACCAGCTGGCCATTCTCCAGTCTCTTTCCTTATTCTCAGGCCACCCTATTCCCTGAGACATGACAACATTGCAATCAGGTCAATTAATAACCCTACGAAAGCCTCTAAGAATTCAAGTGAAGGAAGAGTTTCATGTTTTTCACTTTAACTCAAAAGCTAACAATGATTAAGGCTGGGCACGATGGCTCAGGCCTGTAATCTTGGGACTTTGGGAAGCTGAGGCAGGCAGATCCCTTGAGGTCAGGAGTTTGAGACTAGCCTGGCCAACATGGCAAAACCCTTTCTCTACTAAAAATACAAAAATTAGCTGGATGTGGTGGCTCACGCCTGCAGTCCCATCTACTTGGGAGGTTGAGGCATGAGAATCATTAGAACCAGGGAAGCAGAGGTTGCCATGAGCCGAGATTAGACCACTGCATTCCAGCCTGGGCAACTGAGTGAGACTTTGTCTCCAAAAATAAAAATAAAATAATAATTAAGATTAGTGAGGAAGGTATGCAGAAATCTGAGAAAGGCAAAAAGCTAGGCCTGTTGTGCCAAACAGCTGAGTCATTAATGCCGAGAAAAAGTTCTTGAAAAAAATAAAAGTGCTGTTCTCTTCTAGTGAACACACAATCAAGAAAACAAACAGCCTTATTGCTGATATAAAGTTTGAGTGGTCTAGGAAGAAGACTAAACCAGCCACAACATTCCCTTAAGTCAGAGCCTAATCCAGAGAAAGGTCCTAACTCTACAATTCTATGACGGCTAAGAGAGGTAAAGAAGATTCAGAAGAACAATTTGAGGCCAGCAGAGGTTTGTTCATGAGGTTTATGGTAATAAGCCATCTTCATAACATAAAAGTGCAAGGTGAAGCAGCAAATGTGAAGTAGAAGCTACACCAGGTTACCCAGAATATCTAGCTAAGATTATTGATGAAGGGGGCTCTACTAAACAACAGATTTTCAATGTAGACAAAACAGCTTTCTATTAGAAGAAGATGCCACCTAGGACTTTCATAGCTAGAGAGGTTAAGTCAGTGTCTGAGCTTCAAAGCTTCAAAAGACAGGATGACTGTCTTGTTAGGGGCTAATGCAGCTGATGACTTTAAGCTGAAATTAATGCTCATTTATTACTCTAAAACCCTAGAGCCCTTATGATATGGTTTGGCTGTATCCCCATCCAAATCTCATCTTGAATTCCCACACATTGTAGGAGAGACCCAGTGGGAGGTAATTGAATCATGGGGGCAGGTCTTTCCCATGCTGTTCTCGTGATAGTGAATGAGTCTCATGAGAGCTGATGGTTTTAAAAAGCAGAGTTTCCCTGCACAAGTTCTCTTCTCTTGTCTGCCACAACGTGAGACATGCCTTTCACCTTCCACCATGATTGTGAGCCCTCCTCAGCCACGTGGAACTGTAAGTCCATTAAACCTCTTTGTTTAGTAAATGGCCCAGTATCAGATATGTCTTTATCAGCAGCATGAGAACAGACTAATACACCTTAGTAAGTATGCTAAATCGACTCTGCCTATGCTCTGTAAGTGAAACAAAAAGCCTAGATGACAGCATATGTGTTGTAAGCATGGTTTAGTGAATATTTTAAGCCCATTGTTGAGAACTATCACTCAGAAAAAAAAATCTTTCAAATATTACTGCTCCTTGACAATGCACCTAGTCACCCAAGAGCTCTAATGGTGATGTACAGGATTAATGTTGTTTTCATGCCTGCCAACACAACATCTATTCTGTATCCCATGGATCAAGGAGTCATTTTGACTTCTGAATTTTATTATTTAAGAAATACATTTTGCAAGCCTATAGCTGCCATAGATAGTGATTCCTATGATGGACCTGGGGAAAGTAAGTTAAAAGCCTTCTAAAGTATTCACTGTTCTAGGTAATAATATTTATGATTCATGAGAGATGGTCAGGATGTCAACATTAACAGCAGTTTGGAAGAGTTTGATTCCAACACTATTGGATGATTTTGAGGGATTCAAGACTTCAATGGGGAAAGTAGCTGCAGATGTGGTGGAAATAGGAACAGAACTGGAATCAGAAGAGGAACACATCTTCAGAGATGTGACCGAATTGCTGCAATCTCATGATAAAACTGATGAATGAAGAGTTGCTTCTTAAGAATGAGCACAAAAAGTGGTTTCCTCAAATAGAATATAATCCTAGTGAAAATGCTATGAACATTGCTGAACTGACAACAAAGGATGTGAAATTTTGTATAAACTTAGTTGATATAGGAGGGGCAATGTTTAAGAGCATTGACTAATTTTGAAAGATGTTCTAGTGCCAGTACAATGCTATCAAACAACACTGCATGCTACAGAGAATTCTTCCATGAAAGGAAGAGTCCATTAATGTGGTACACTGCATTGTTATCTTATTTTAAGAAATTGCCACAGCTTCCCTAATATTCAGCAACCAATGCCCTGCAGCCATCAGTCAAGGCAAGACCTTCTACCAGCAAAAAGACTCCAAGTTGCTGAGGGCTCAGATAACTGACAGCATTTTTTAGCAATAAAGTAACTCTTAATTAAAATATGTAACTTTTTTAGACATAATGTGATTGCACAGTTAATAGACTACAGTATAGTATAAACATAGCTTTTATATGCAATGGGGAACTGAAAACTGTGCATGACTTGCTTTGTTGCAATATTTATTTTATTGCAGTGGTCCAGAACTGAGCCAACATATCTTCAAGGTATGCTTGAATACACTATACTGCCTCTGAAAACTTTATCTTCTCAGTTCCTAAATAGTTCACTATCTCTAAAAAGGATATAAATCAAATATAAATCCATCATAAACAATAAAGCTCTGCTTTTTACCTTAGTGCTCAACCCATATTACTTTGGAGGTAATCAGATCAGCCATATGCTCACACAGAGGGGCACCAAAGGCCCAGTGATCGCACCAGTTTTTTCTTCTGATTCTCTCCAAAATAAAATTAAAATGCATGTATGTCCTGTTAAGCTGAAATCATTTCTATTATCTCAGGCCAGTTTTTCTGTACAATGGAGTAATAGTACAATTACTACAGAGAAGTAGGTTCAAATAGAGAGTCTCTGAGGCAATTCAAATTCCTGTGTTAGTGAATTGGCTGAGGGCAGTGAGGTATAAACGCCTACTAGGATTGTAATAAATACCCTGTGGGATATTTTTCCAGTTTACAAATATCCATATCCCATTGTCCTTTGTCTGTTATGCTTGACCATAACCATCTTTCTATTATAGCTGATTGAACCAAAATAGATTACTTTGCCTAAATTGAGCCAAGCAGATATTTCCAGGGAATTCATAATTCATACTAATCTATTTTTGTTCAGTTGGGAGCAACTGTCAACTTAGAAGTGTAGGGTAATTCACTACCATCTACTACATGAGACTCAGAGAAAGCCAATTCACAGAGGAAGAACCTGCCAAAGAAATTTTCTATTCATGGAGTGTAGCTGTATATTTTCTACTTGGGTATCTAGAATATATCTCTATAACATTTATAATGTTTGAGATTTTTCTGTTTATTTATGTCTTAATCTAGCTTTAGTTCATTTCTGTTCTTTGCAACCCACAGAGTCCTGATTAATACAGAGATATAACCCAAAATTTACAATTATTTTATTTAAAAAACTTTTTATTAAGTTTATTCTCATTCAGAATTGCAACTAAAATCTGTTATGACACTTTTAGAATATAATCAACAAGAGCCAGAGTGCTCAGAATCATCTGTGACTAGGGATATATCTCAGTGCAATGTGGCCAAGACTGGTAATTTCTAAAGGTGATGGTTACTTCAAAGTGTGTAGCATTAAATGTGTCTTTACCACATACTTTCATAATTCCATGTTCTCTTTTTAAAGGCTGAGGTCATCTTATTTTTAGTTTCTTCAAATCATTAATATATTCCTGTTTTTCCTCTTCATAGAAACTTTTGATAATGAATCCGTGCTTTATTAAAGCTTGAGGCTTTTTAAAAGTTCAATTTCACTGTGAAGTCAAGGTCTTAAAATTCCTTACGGGTAAGTGCTTTTTGCTTTATTTTCATCTCATTTACTAGATTAGTTATAGTCTTAATATCAAACTTTCAATTGATATTTCGTGTATTTGTGTGTGCATGCATGCATTTCTGCATGCATGTATAATAGTAACTGTCTAAAATAAATGATGATACTGAAATCAAATGACAGGTGAATATCATCATTATTAACTAATTAAAGTAATTTCACTAGTTAATCAGGTGTAATCCATATATGTATATAGTTATTTGGGGGTCTAGGGTAATTTGAGTATTTTCCAAAGTACAGGATGTTTCCTCTACTAATAATGTCTATTTTGGTTGTCTACCTGAGTCTGTTAAATTTTTCTACTCATGAGAAATCTGTAATTTTAGAAAAAGTTGATAAAAATATTGTAAAAGGAAAATGTCACTCATTTTTTAAGCAAATAGTGATATATTTTAGTTACAAAAATTGGAAAATGGGTTTATATTTCCTTTAAATGTTATGTCTCATGAGTAGTTTAAAAGTTTTTGATTCTCATCCTTATACCTTCAAAAAAGACAAGAAAATAAAATTACACAAAACAAAACAAATATTTGATTCTTCCAGGAAGAGCTAACGACATTTCCATATCATTACAGTCCCCATTGTTATTTCTTAAACAGCAGATATTTAAATGTGGAGATATATTTATTATTAAAAGTCCCATAATGTAATAGAAACAGTAGGAATCCTCAAGCCACATCTCTTTACATCTCTAATACATAAGTAATGTGTCTCACATGACATTACTAAGATAAAACAGGGAAAATGAAATTTTATGATAACTGATTGCAATTTTCTTGTAGCAAGCTGAGCTGGGAGAACCTTATGTAGAAATTAGAACTACAGTTAAAGCTTAAAGAGGATGCAGGATACAGTAACCAGCATGCAGTAAATACCTTAGTTCTGGGGCACGACTTTTTACTGATTTTAATTTTTTTGTGAAACAGATTGTATTAGTCCATTCTCATGCTGCTGTAAGGAAATACCTGAGACTGGGTAATTTATAAAGGGAAGAGGTTTAACTGACCCACAACTCTGAATGGTTGGGGAGGTCTCAGGAAACTTACAATTGTGATGGAAGAGTAAGCAAATACATCCCTCTTCACATGACAGTGGGAGAAAGAAGGTCCAAGCAAAGGAATAAAAGTCCCTTATAAAAGAATCAGATCTCATGAGAACTCACCCACTATGATGAGAATGGCATGAGGTTAAATGCCCCCATGATTAAATTACCTTCCACTAGGTCCCTCCCACGACACGTTGGGACTATGGGAACTACAATTCAAGATGAGATTTGGGTGGGGACACAGCCAAACCATATCATAGACCATACATAAAAAGTACATAAAACATATAGGTACAATTTGCTTGTCTTTATTTTGTCACATATACATTCATCCTGGAATAATATGTGTTTACCTTTTATTATTTTTGAACTTAACAGACATGAAAAGTACTATCTATATCTTTTGATGAATTACTGTTTTTCATTGAACATTATGGCTTTATTTTTAAAAAGATTTATCCATTTGTAAATCCTCATGTCATTCATTTTCACTTCAAATGATAATCTAATTTTTAACACATATTTTTAATCCATTATACTCTTGGTAAACATCTAGATTGTTTCCAGGTTTAAAAATGTGTTTGTTTTTGGTATGACTATATTGTTGTGAACATTCTTATATTTATTGGTCTCTCTCTCTCTCATTCTCTCTTTCTGTGTGTGTGTGTGTGTTTATGTATAAAATATGTTGCGTTAAGATATATATTTAGAATTAAAATTGCTGAGTCAAAGGATATGTGCACATTTGAATTTACTAGCTAATTCACGCCAATTGTTTTACATTTTATGCTATTTAGTAGTTCCAGCCTTACATGAGAGATCTCTACTCTAAATAAGTCAACCTTAATATTTACTGAGGTTTTAATTGTTATCAACCTAATGAATGAGTGGATTATATATAGCATATTGTTACAGGTTTAATTTGCCTCTCTCTGATTACTAAGGAGGTTGAATAATTTTTTAATACATTGGCATGCTATTTGTTTATCTTTTTAAAAATGTTTGTTTACAACTTTTGCTCAATTTTCCTATGAGTTTATTATTAACTTTGAGGAATTCTTTATATATGACAAATGCTAATTCTGTGTCTCTTGTTTTGCAGTTACTCTCTCGCAGTACTAATAGTTTGCATTTTTCTTCTTATGGTTTCATTTAATGGATATAAAATATAAGTTTTAGTAAGGTTAATTTTACATTTCCTTTATATTTTGAGCTTTAGTGCTTTATTTAAAAAATACTTTCTAACCAAATAATAGTTTTCTCTAAAATACAAAAATTTTTGTTTTGGTAATGTATGTTTCTAATTCTTCTGTAAATGATTTTTTTGTGTAGGTTTAAAGTAGGGTTGTTTTTTTTTTAATTTATCTCTGTGTGGATAACCAATTATAAGTATACCAATTGTAGGATGGTCTACTTATTCCAACCTATCTGAATATCCTGTTCTCTCATTGCTTAAGTCTCCATGTACTCACGAGGCTCTTTTGGTGCTTACTTCCACTATTGCATTGGCCTACCTGTTCATGCACCAGTATAACACTGATTCAAACATGTTAACTTTATTCTTAACCTTGATACTTAATAGGAAAGTCCTCTATCTTGCACTTCTTAGTAGTAAATTGGATAGTCTTTCTCTTTAATCTTCCATATATATAATAGAATCAGTTAATTAACCTCCATTAGAAAAAAAAGCCTACAATTTGGTTGAAATTGCCTTCAATCTATAGACCAATCTGGGAAAGATTCATAGTTTTACAAAATTGATTCTATCTATGTACATGGTGTACTTCTGTGTTTGCTTAGGTCTTTAATGTCTTTTAATAATATTTTCTAATTTTCTACATAATGTTCTTTCATTTCTTTTTTAAGATTTACATATAGTACCTTATTTTTTAAATGCTTTTGTAATTTACTTTTATATTAATGACACTTTCTGAGTCATTCTGTTACATAAATTTGAACTTTCATATATTTGTATATTGAACTTTCTAATATTTTTCACCTAAGAAAATTCTTTCTTAAATTCCAATAGTTTGTCTATAACAGGTCATGTCTGTTCTTTACAGAAAATCATATCAGTTGAAATTATAGCAGTTTAGTTCCTTCTTTGTTGAATCACTCAAAATAAGTTAGATTATGCTGAAGTAAATAATGACCTCAAGATAACAGCAACTTGGCCCGGTGTGGTGGCTCACACCTGTAACCCAGCACTTTGGGAGGCCGAGGTGGGTGGATCACTTGAGGTTGGGAGTTTGAGACCAGTCTGACCAACATGGAGAAACCCTGTCTCTACTAAAAATACAAAATTAGCCAGGGATGGTGGTACATGCCTGTAATCCCAGCTACTCGGGAGGCTGAGGCAGGAGAATTGCTTGAACCTGGGAGGCAGAGGTTGCGGTGAACCGAGATGGCACCATTGCACTCCAGCCTGAGCAACAAGAGTGAAATTCTGTCTCAAAATAAATACAATACAATACAATACAATACAATACAATACAATACAATACAATACAATACAATACAATACAATACAATAAAAATAAAAAGAGTAAAAATGTTGATTGACATCCACAAAATGGAAAGAAATAAGAAAGCATGAAATAAAAGAAGATTCTCTCCATCAAAAACATTTGGATAACAGTTGTTAATTGCTCTTACACTTTTCTTCATCAATTGGGAAGTTATACATTAAAATTTTATTAATGTAGGATATTTAATCATGTGTGTTAAATTTAACAAAATCTACAGTTAATAAAAATCTTCATTCTTTCAAATGCTGCTAGCATTTACATGTTTTAAATCTGATCACCTGCTTTTTAATATGCTATTGTTGTATGGGATTTTTATTATTTCTTGATTTTATACCAACACCACAAAGTAGTTATTTTCATTATAGTTTTATAGAGTAAATATATCTAGTTTAACATTTTCCTCCCCCAACTGCTTTGTTTTTTATTTTCTCAGACATTTCTTCCTGAAGGAAGTACATCCTTGAGAATTTCTTTTTTAATTCTTTTTTTTTTTTAGAGACAGGATCTTACTCTGTCACTCAGGCTGGAGTACAGTGGTATAATTATAGATCACAGAAGCCTAGAATTCCTGGGCTCAAGTGGTCTTACAGTCTCAGCCTCCTAAGCACCTGGGACTACAGGTGAGTGCCACAGTGCCTGCCTAGTTTTTTTTAAGAAATATTTTTTAGAATCGGGGGTCTCAATTTGTTACCCAGGCTGGTCTCTAAATCCTGGCTTCTAGCCATCCTCCTGCCTTAGTCTTCCAAAGGATTTTGTTTCATGAGAGTCTTTTACCTTTGCACAATCAATTTTCCTAATTAAAAAAAAAAATCTGTATTTTTTCTTCTTTGAATATTCTTTCTGCTAAATATGTAATTCAATATTTCCAGTTATTTAGCTGATTGACAATATCTGAGCTTGTTTCTCTTTGTTGTTCTTGTTGAAAAACCAGTTGTCTGTGTAATTATTCTTTCTTTTTATCTAGTCTGCCTTACATCTGCCTACTTTTAGAATCTTTCAATTAAATGATTTTCTCTTTAGCTTTGTCTGAATGTTCTTTTTAGTTATCTCATGATCTTCTTAACACAATAAATACATCTTATTTTTCCAGAAATTCTATTTGATATCTTTCCAAATCTGCCCACTGTCCATTTCATCACAGGAATAACTCTATATTTTATTTCTAAAAATATGCTAAATATTCTAATTTAATATTCTGTATCTGTTAGTTCACATGCCTTCAGTCTTTGTAAGTATGATTGTGAAATTTTTTTGTTTCTGCTTTCACTCTTTCTTGGTGGCTTCTTACCATATATTGAAGGAACAGTTTCAGTTATGAAACTGTGTTTTTAAGTCTTGAAATCTTATCCGTGGTAATTCTTTGAGAACTGGATTTAAAGATGGATTTTCCATAGTAGATTTGTATATGCCTATACTAGGAACCTGGAGAAATAATTAACTGAGGTATATTTTAAATTAAACATTTGCCTTGAGATTTTCAGGGGTCAAATAGGAATTTGAATTCCAGTTCCCAAACCCTGTGAGTATAGAGCTACAATTAGGAAATTTTTTGGGGAAACTTCTCCTCCTTAGCTTTTCTCCTAAGTTTACCCAGAAGCAAAGCTAAAAAAGGCAAGTGTTCTTTAAAGTGGTAGGTTGTTTCTTAAGTCACTGACAGAAGGCTTTATACTTCTGGGGGTCCCATCTTTGCGAGGAGATTATCTTACCTCTAACTAGTTCTGGTCCTAGCTTTGCCCTGCCCTGTTTTCTCATAATGGCACCTTTGATCGTGACAGATCAGCAAATGCCTTCAAGGCAAAAAGCTTCAAGGCTTCCTTGCTACTGTGGACTGACTTTCTTGTGATTCCTTGCCTCTGAGGAAATCTCTTATTTTCCCCACTATCTCAGACATTCATTTTTACCCAAAATTTTTTAGTGTTTTCTATTGGGAAAAGTTTCTTTGCACGTTTAGAACTCTCTTTTTTTAGAAATTAAATTCTCTCTACAAAATTTAGGGTATTTGGGTGCATCAGAAATTATAATTCTAAACACAAGCATGGTCCCTGGCACTATTACCTTTTGGTTCAAAATTGTGCTTTGGGCACTTATTAGTGGTATAATCTTGAGAAAGTTGCTTAACCACATCTGCTTCAGTTTCTTTATGGGGTTAATATTAATAATTGTGCCTAACTTATGGGGTTGTTAAAGTTATTAAGTGAGTTTAATAGTTAAAATGGTAACATACACATTGAACATCCTCAATGAGTGTTAGTAGTAGTACTGTTCTCAATGATAAAGTTGGGAAAAAAATGAACGTTGTTTCTTGTTAGGTCAGTTTCCATAGGCAGGAATTTTTGAGTTAGGAAAGTCAAACTCTGTAAAATGTGTGCTTGTAGGCTGAGTTAATAATGACGGGATCTTATGAGAGAAAAGCTATATCTTGCCTTTTTTACTGTCTCAAATTGGAGGATGTACACTTTGACTTCAAACTTGCTTCCCATAAAGGTCAAATCATTGATCTTGACGGCATTAAGTTCACAGTGCAAAGTCTGCCAAAGCTTTTTGATAAAGATCATCTGGATCCTTGAATAAAATGCTTTTTCTCAATATCCTTCCCTGAAGGTTCTGATTCAAAAGGCCTATGTTGGGTCCTGGGAAACTTATTTTAATAAGTGACACAGGGGAATCTGGGAGCTACAAACATTGTGGCATCAAATAACAAAATAAATGCAGCATGTATTCTGGTTTCACCTAAGATAAAAATGTTTCAGAGAAGTCACTTGCTTTTCATTGAATTTTACTTAACTATAAAATGGAGATAATTATTATGGACCTTTGTCATAAGCCAGTTAAGAAAAGATGGGTATGAAACACCTCTGTACATTTTTGAGAAGCAATAACAAAGTCCATTGTAGCCAAATGATTTTCTAAGTTATAGTTTTGGACCTCCCTTTGGATTTTGCATTTTAGTTATATCGTATGAATGTATCCAGCTGAACCAATAACATTTTCTTCAATCCTCTTATACTATAGTACAAGTTCATCTTCCATAGTTTCCCTCACATTGTCTGAAACTTCTTCTATCACTCCAGAGGTGATTTAAAAATAAACATCATTAGGAACTTTACTTAAAGTGTATTTGCCATTTGCCATAAGAAGACTGAGTTCACAAATAGAGGGCAGTCAGATCAGCTCAAATCTCATATATTATGGTTTGGTTGAATCCAATGTGACTAACAAGGGTTACCTTATTTTGTTTTGTAAGGGCAGCTTTGTGAAAATATAGGTTGATATTACTAGGTTTCTACATTCATAAAGCAGAAATATGTCATGCATATTAGAAAAAGTGTTTCAGCTATTAACATACTAACATAAAGATATACCTTTCTGCTTTCTATCATATATTCCTGATTGTACTTCACCAAGTTCTTATGAGTTGTTTTCACCATGGCTCCCTCACTTTATTAAAAATTTCAGGACCATGAGGTAGCAGATATCTACATACTAAAATATACATTAATTCAAAAAAAGCTTCCAAACCATAAGAAAGGTTGCCATTTAGATACTTTCAGCCCGTTTAGTGAATGCTATGTATGTTACATTGAAAAACTGGATAGGATGATGTGGTTCCTGATCTTGTACTAATGTGATTTTGCTCACACAACTCCACTCTCTACCAACCTCACTGGAATAAAAAAAGTATGAATGACTTTTAATGACAAGATTCTTCTTTCTTCCAGATATTGAATCAGTTCTGATTATTGAGTATAGCCCTATGGTTCATTTGTAACCAACATTGTGAGTTCTGAGGAAGGAGCAATTAGACTCTAACAATGGGATTTCAGAACATAATGGACAATATGCCAGGTATTTAGTTTCAGGATCTTCATTTCTATTCACATCTCCATGTACTGTGCTATTTTTTCTTAATTTAATTTTAGTGCCATTATTGTATCTTGTTTAATTTTTTTATAGCTTGCTATAATTAAGCCTTTATTTGGAAGTTATTTTAAAACCACTGCATCGTTGTCATGGAATTGTTGGTAATATGTTATTACATTATGTTGTCTTTTGCAGGGACACTCTTACAAATGAAGCATTATCCTCAGAGATTTCCTTGGCTGAAAATGTAAGTAATTAAAAATGTAAACAAATATTATCTGTTACATATGCTGTAATAATAAATACTTCAGTATAACACAGGTTACTGTCCCTTTTAGGACACAGTTTAATCTTTCTACAATATGTTTTATAAATGGACAAATAAACAAATAATCACTTAATACCTTATATACAATGGCATGCAGATGCTGAGGGCTTTTATATGCTCTGACTTTGAGTACTGTACATTTCCTAACTGACATTATCAATAATCTTTTAGCATTATTTGTCATTTTAACAAATGCCAGCTAAGGAGAGTAAAAAAATAGAATCAACTATCAAAAATTCCCAAATAATACACAATATAACTGTTAATCCAGGAAAATGGAAATTTTTTGTCTATAGCTGGTAGGGTGAAAATTAATGCATCCTGTTTGGAAGGCACTTTGGCAATATATATCAAAGGCCTAAAAATGTGCATAACCTGTTACTCATTAATTTATTTATTAAATATTATCCTAAAAGTCATTGAGATATACACAAAGAAGTGTGTACATATTTATCATTATATTATTTCTAATGTCAAAATATAATAAATAACCTAAGCATATGCCTGCAGAGAATTGGTTAAATAGAATGTGGTAAATCCAAAAAGAGTATACTATACAGCTATTAAAAATCAAAATGTAGGGGAAAGTAAATAATATTATAGTATAAACAGTTTATATTACATGGATAAGTGACAACAAATAGAAACAGGGTGAACAAAGGACACCTTTCTAATGATTATTTAGATATGTGTAAAATAATTGATGATGGGAACATCAGCAAGATAGTGGAATAGGTGATACCAGCCTTCATTCCACCACACAAAAACCAGATATTAGACAGCTATCAAAAAACGAAAATAGCTTTAGAAGGGCTCAAGAGTCCAATTATGAACCTGCAGCAATACAATGGAGCAAAAAGCAATGAACAACCACTCAGATATGATTGCTGGGGAAATTGGCATTGTGGAGACATCTAGAGATGGCTAGGAACAAAGCAGCAGAGTGAGTATTCTCAGTATCAGCCACATGATGGGTGCCACTATTGTGCCCAGTGACTTGCTTTGCAGAGGACTCCAACAGCCTTTGCTGCTAAGGACCTCAACAGCACCTGTGGCAGCTTTGAACTCCCTGCTGAGTGCCCTTAGTGTTCATCAGTGCAGACCTCAGTGGCCTGCCCCACAGAAGATATCATCAGCTTTTACCACTGAAGTAATAACAGCCATTACTACTGCAGACCCCCTGGAGAGAGAGACACTACTCTGCCCTTTAGCTCCAGGAAGGAGTTGGAATCGCTGTTGCACTGCTCTGAGACAATTCCATGCCCTGCACTCTTTGCATACTCCCCAGACCCTGGAACTGTGACTTTCCATGTGCATCTGTGCCTCAAACACTGAAGCTACTACCACTTTGTGCTAGCATGTGCCCTAGACACTAGAGATATGGTCACTCTGTGTATACCTATGCTCCAGATGCTGGCTTCACAGTTACTCTGCAGTGCACACATGGCAGGTAAAAGAGCTATCAATGCATCAGGCCATCTGCATTACAGACTCTGGAACTGTGGTTGTTCCACACATACCCCCTTTCTGGACCCCAACTCTGTAGCCACTACATGACAGTCCATGCCTAGGACAGAAAAGCCACTGCTAGGCCAGGTGCAGTGGCTTATGCCTGTAATCCCAGCACTTTGGGAGGCTGAGGCAGGCAGATCACAAGGTCAGGAGTTCGAGACCAGCCTGGCCAATGTGGTGAAACCCTGTCTCTACTAAAATACAAGAATTAGCTGGGTGTGGTGGTGGGTACCTGTAGTCCTAGTTACTCAGGAGGCTGAGATGCGAATAGATTGAACCCGGGAGGCAGAGGTTGCAGTGAGCCGAGATCATGCCACTGCACTCCAGGCTGGACAACAGAGTGAGATCCCATCTCGAAAAAGAAAAGAAAGAAAAGGCAAGAAAAGAAAAGAAAAGAAAAGAAAAGGCAAGAAAAGAAAAGAAAAGCCACTGCCACTGTGAGAGCTCTCATGTCTGGATTCAGGACCTACGTCTCTTTGTTTGCCTGCACTCTGTACCCCACACCTGAACTGCTTCGTAGGCATCCATGTCTTGCACACTGTTACTAACATTGCAGTGGGGGTGCTGGCATGCTGGGTACTGGCATTATTGCTGCTCTGGACCCTGGAGCTTCAATCCTTCCACATGAGCCTGCCCTCAAGACCCTGGCTCAATGGCCACTCCACAGTTGTCACATATGAGACACCAGTGACACCGCCAATGTGAGCATGTGTGGAAGCTACAACTGGTGCCAAGAAGAATCTTCTTGGCCAAGACATCTTCCATAAACCAAAAAAAAAAAAAAAAAAAAGAGAGAGAGAGAGACTGGGAGCATCCTAGCAGTCTTTGCCACCAGAGACCCACAAAGTCCTCACTGCTGCTGTAGAAACCCACAGCCTTGGCCACTGAAGATTCTTGATGTCTGCCAATACTAACCTTGGGTAATGGAGCTACATAGGGACTATGCTCTTCCCTCACCAGAGTCAGAACCACCACATTACACTGAGCCAGTATTCTCACACCCACTCATACTGAAGCTTTTTTTCCCCACAAAACCAGTCAATTAAGTCTTGAAGACATCTAAGCAAGGCTACAAGAAACAAACAATTAAGAAAACATGACATGACAAAAGGAACACAACATTCCAGTAACAGATTTTTAAAGAAATGGAGATCATAAACTGTCAGAAAAAAAGAA
Source organism: Rhinopithecus roxellana (assembly GCF_007565055.1). Classification (NCBI taxonomy): domain Eukaryota; kingdom Metazoa; phylum Chordata; class Mammalia; order Primates; family Cercopithecidae; genus Rhinopithecus; species Rhinopithecus roxellana. The sequence goes on from NC_044562.1 coordinate 101,400,170, forward strand.
TTATTTCAAGGAAGCTCAACAAGCTACAAGAGAACACAAATAGGTCACTTGAAAAAATTAGAAAGGTAATTTATGAACAAAAGGACAAAGTCCATAAAGAGATAAAAATAAGAAAGAATAAAACATAAATTCTGGAGCTCAAGAATACAATGAATGAAGTAAAAAATACAGTAGAGAGTATCAATAGGAAAATTGTCAAGCAGAATAAAAAAATAGTAAACACAAATACAGGTCATTTGAAATTATCCAGTGAGGAGAAAAAAATAAGAAAGAAAGGGAGCAGTGTTGAAAGAAGAAGGTGACTAGGAAACAGGGCTAATGTGTAGCTCCCATATGGATGGATAGAATGGCATGTGGAGATTCATCCCATGATCTTCTGCTCTGAGAACCACACCAGAAATATACTAGGAAAACCAAAAGAATTCACAGATCCTTTTAAAGAAGTGGCATGCCACTGCAAATTCTGTGAAACAGATGAAAAACTGTGAGTTCCCAAACTGTGAAAGGGGGAAAATCTACCTCTGAACACATCCCCATGGGGAATTTGAAAATCCAGACCATGAGATAGGAATTTCACCTTACCTAGAGATACAATGGGATTAGGGAGTCATAAGAAATATAAAGGTACAAGTAGCAGCGGGAAGTGCCTTGAATGCACTCCAAGTCTCCAGCTCAATCCTTGGGAAGCCATCCTTGACTATATCTCACAGGGGCCCATGAAGAAGGCAGCAGGCAGAACTGGGGAGGGGTCATGGGGCAAAGAATGCTCCCAACAGAAATTGGTAGTGGTTTTGACTGGGCACAAATTTTCTTGAGTAGAGTCCAGGGGACAAGTAGGAGCTGCTGCAGATACAAGCAAGCAAGCAAAAGAGTGCAGGACCTGCCACCAACTGAGTAGGCAGGCGAGGAGGGGCGAGGTCCAAAAGCTTTGATTGCTTTCTCAGTGGGGTAGCTCATAGTGGGGCACTGTGGGGGTGAGGCCAGCCTTGCCAACTACATGAAATCTGGGTAAGGCCTCTCACCACCAGCTATCCCCACTTCCCTGGTGAACTATAATACACAGCAGAGGCAGCCAAGATCCCCTCTGGAACATAACTTCATTGGCCTGAGAATGACTCCACCATCCCTGGCAGTAGCTGTGGCAAGCCCCACCCAAGGAGAGAGTCTGAGCACAGACCTGCCTAGCTCTGCCCCCACTGGATAATGTTTACCTACTTGCCCTGGTAGCCAAACACAAAACATAGAAACTCCTGGGAGCTTTATGGCCCTGCCCATAACTTGAGAAACCAAAATACTTACCCTGGTAATCTTAGGGCAAGCTTAGAGCCCCCTACTACTCCCACAGCTACTGCTCTCTTGAAAATGCCACCTTCTGACTGGAGGCCAACCAACTTAGGACATTACAGCAACACAGGACAAAATAACCCTGAACCCAGGAAGGAGAATACAACAGCTAATTCCATTGCCTGCAACATCCTGGCTAACCAGAGGTCCTGAAATTGTACACATGAAAACTTCACTGCTAGCATAACCAGCATTCAAGAAAGCCAGCACATTAAATATCTACAACCAAAGACTCTTACAAAGTCTACTTCCCTGCCACCTCTACTAGAGCAGGTGCTGGTATCCACAGCTGGGAGACTTGAAGCTGATCACATCACAGCACTCTTTGCAGACATCACCCAGCACCAGCCCAGTGCCTAATAGCCCCACCAGGTGGTTAGACCCAGAAAAGCAATAACAAATATTGTAGTCCAGCTCTCAGGAAGCCCCATCCCTAAGGGATGGGGAAGAGCAACACATCAAGGATCACCCTGTGGGACAAGAGAATCTGAACAGCAGGCCTTGAGTTTCAGACCTTTCCACTGAATTAATCTACCCAAATGAGAAAGAATCAGAAAACTATTTCTGGTAGTATGACAAAACACCGTTCTACAACACTACCAAATGATCACACCAGCTCCCCAGCAATGGATTCAAGCCAAGAAGAAATCTCTGAATTGCCAGATAAAGAATTCAGAAGATTTACTATTAAGTTATTCAAGGAGATACCAGAGAAGATGAAAACCAACTTAAATATTTTTTAAAAATACAAGATATAGATGAAAAATTATCCAGAAAAATAGCTATCATAAGGAAAACATAATCATGACTTTTGAAAGTAAAAAATACACTTGGAGAAATACAAAATGCAGTGGAAAGTTTCAACAATAAACTAGAAAAAGTAGAAGAAACAACTTCACAACTTGAAGACAAGGTTTTTAAATTAACTCAATCTGACAAGGACAAATAAGCATTTTTTTTTTTTAAATAAACAAAGCCTCCAAGAAATTTGGCGTTATGTTAAATGGCCAAATTTAAGAATAATTGCTCTTCCTGAAGAAGAGAAATCTAAAGGTTTGGAAAATTTATTTGTGAGAATAATTGAGGAAAACTTTCCTGGCTTTGCTAGAGATCTAGATATCCAAATACAAGAGGCTCAAAGAACAATTGAAAAATTCATTGCAAAAAGATAATCACTTAGCCACACAACTCTCAGGTTATCTAAAGTGAAGACAAAGAAAAGAATCTTAAGACCAGTGAGACAAATGCATCAAACAACCCATAAAGGAAAACCTATCAGATTAACAGCAAACTTCTCAGCAGAAACCTCAGAAACCAGAAGGGATTTGGGTCCCATCTTCAGCCTTCTTAAACAAAATAAGTGTCATCCAAGGGTTTTATATCCAGGGAAACTAAGCTTCATAAATGGTAGAGAGAGAAATTCTCTTGCACATAAACAAATGCTGAGAGAATTCACCACTACTAATCCAGCCCTACAAAAAAATGCTAAAAGAAGTCCTAAATCTTGGAACAAAAGCTCAAAACACACCAAAATAGAACCTCTTTAAAGCATAAATTTCACAGAGTCTAAAAAACAATAACAACAGAAAATAAACAAGGTATTAAGGCAACAACTAACATGATGAATAGAACAGTACCTCACATCTCAAAACTAACGTTGAATGTAAATGTCCTAAATGCTTCAGAATAGCAGAATGGATAAAAACCCACCAATCAAGTATCTGCTCTCTTCAAGAGACTCACCTAACACATGAGGATTCACATAAACTTAAGGTAAAGGGGTGGAAAAAGATATTTCATACAAATGGAAATCAAAAGCGAGTAGGAGAAGCTATTCTTATATCAGCTAAAACAGACTTTAAAACAACGGTAAGAAAAGACAAAGAGAGACATTATATAATGATAAAACAATTAGTCCAACAGGAAAATATCACAATCTTAAATATATATGTACCTAACACTAGAGTTCCCAAATTTATAAAACAATTACTAATAGACCTAAGAAATGAGACAGATGGCAACACGGTAACAATGGGCAACTTCAATACTCCACTGATAGCACTAGACAGCTCAACGAGACAGAAAGTCAACAAAGAAACAATGGACTTGGCTGGGCGCAGTGACTCACACCTGTAATCCCAGCACTTTGGGAGGCCAAGGCACATGGATCATTTGAGGTCAAGAGTTCAAGACCAGCCTGGCCAACATGGTGAAACCCTGTCTCTACTAAAAATACAAAAAAATGAGATGGGCGTGGTGGCACATGCCTGTAATCCCAGCTACTCGAGAGGCTGAGACACAAGAATCACTTGAACCCAGGAGGCAGAGGTTGTAGTGAGCCGAGATTGTGCCACTGCACGCTCCAGCCTAGGCGACAAAGTGAGACCCTATCTCCAAAAAAAAAAGAAAAACCCAAAAGGCTGGAGTGGTGGCTCATGCCTATAATCCCAGCACTTTCGGAGGCCAGGGCGGGCAGATAATGAGGTCAAGAGATCGAGACTATCCTGGCCAACATAGTGAAACCCTGTCTCTACTAAAAAAATACAAAAATTAACTGGGCGTGGTGGTGCATGCCTGAAGTCCCAGCTACTCAGGAGACTGAGGCAGGAGAATTACTTGAACCCAGGAGGTTGAGGTTGCAGTGAGCTGAGATCACATCACTGCACTCCAGCCTGGCGACAGAGTGAGACTCCATCTCAAAAAGAGAAAAAAAGAAAAAAGGACTTAAACATACTCTAGAACAAATGGACTTAACAGACATTTACAGAACATTCTACCCAACAACTGCAGAATACACATTACTGTCTTCAGCACATGGAACAAATCTCCAAGTTAGACCATGGGATAGGTCACAAAACAAGTCTCAATAAATTTAAGAAAATCAAAATAAATTAATAAATTTAAGAAAATCAAAATAAATCAAGTATCCTCTCAGACCACAGCAGTATAAAATTGTAAATCAACTCCGAAAGGAACCCCTGAAACTATACAAATACATGGAAATTAAATAATCTGCTCTTGAATGATCTTTGGTCAACAATGAGATCAAGATGGAAATTAAAATATTCTTTGAGCTGAATGACAATAGTGGCACAACTTATCAGTACCTCTGAGATACAGCAAAAGTGGTGCTAAGGGGAAAGTTCAAAGCAGTAAAAGCCTACATCAAAAAGTCTAAAAGACCACAAATGGACAATCTAAGGTAACACATCAAGAACTAGAGAAACAAGAAAAAACCAAATCCAAACCCAACAGAAGAAAAGAAATAACAAAGATCAGAATATAATTAAATGAAATTGAAACAGAATATACAAAAGATACATGAAACAAAGAGGTGGTTTTTTTGAAAGGATAAACAATATGTTTCATGTATCTTTTGTTTATCCTTTCAAATTGATAGACCATTAGTGAGATTAACCAAGAAAAGAGAAGACCCAGGCAAGCTCAATTAGAAATGAATTGAGAGATATTACAACCAATACCATAGAATTACACCAATACCACGGAAATAAAAAAGATCATTCAAGGGTATAAACTAGGAAATCTAGAGGAGATGGATAAATTCCTGGAAAATATGACCCTCCCAGATTAAGGAAGAAGTAGAAACTCTGAACAGACCAATAACAAGTAGCAAGATTGAAACGGTAATTTAAACATCGCCAAAAAAGAAGTTTACAACCAGATGGATTCACAGCTGAATTAGATCAGACATTCAAAGAAGAATTAGTACCAATCTTACTGAAATTATTCCAAAAGAAGGAATCCTCTCTCAATCATTCTATGAAGCAAGTATCACCCTAATTCCCAAACCAGGAAAGAACGTAACAAAAAAAGAAAACTATAGGCCAATATCCCTGATGAGCATAGATACAAAAAATTCTCAACAAAATACTGGCTAACCAAATCTGACAGCATATCAAAAAGATAATATGCCATAATCATGCCAATGATGTGGGGTTTGTTTAACATATGCAAGTCAATAAATGTGATACATCACATAAACAGAAATAAAAACAAAAGCAATATGATCATCTCAATAGATTCAGAAAAAGCATTTGACAAACCCAGCATCTCTTTATTATTAAAACCCTCAGCAAAATCGGCATAGAATGGACATACCTCAAGGTCATAAAAACCATCTAAGACAAACCCACAGCCAACATTATACTGAATGGGGAAAAGTTGAAAGCATTTCCCCTGAGAACTGGAACAAGACAAGGATGCCCACACTTTCACCACTTCTATTCAACATAGCACTGGGCATCCTAGCCAGAGCAATCATATAAGAGAAAGAAATAAAGGGCATCCAAATTAGTAAAGAGGAATACAAACTGTTGCTGTTTGCAAATGATATGATTGTATACCTAGAAAATCCTAAAGACTCATCCAAAAAGCTCCTAGATCTGATAAATGAATTCAGCTAAGTTTCAGGAAACAAAGTCAATGTACACAAATCAGTCGCACTGTGATACACCAACAATGACCAAGCTAGTAATCAAATCAAGAACTGAATCCCTTTTCAACAGGTGCAAAAAATACAATCCCATCCCATCCCATCCCATCCCATCCAATACAATACTTAGGAATATACCTAACCAAGAAGGTGAAAAATCTCTAAAAGGAAAACTACAAAACACTACTGAAAGAAATAATAGGTGACATAAACAAATGGAAACACATCCCATGGTCATGGATTGGTAGAACCAATATTGTGAGAATAACCACACTTCCAAAAGCAATTTACAGATTCAATACAATTTCCAAGAAAGTACCACCATCATTCTTCACAGAACTAGAAAAAACAACCCTAAAATTCATATGGAACCAAAAAAGACCCTGCATAGCCAAAGCAAGGCTAAGGAAAAAGAACATACCTGGAGGCGTCGTATTACCTGACTTCAAACTGTATTATAAAGCTATAGTTACCAAAAAAGCATGATATTGGTATTAAAAAAATAGGCACGTAGACCAATGAAAGAGAATAGAGAACCCAGAAACAAAGTGAAATACTTACAATCAACTGATCTTTGATCAAGCAAACAAACAAACAAACAAAAATGCAGTGAAGGAAAGGATACCCTAATTCAACAAATGGTGCTGGGATAACCAGCAAGTCACATGTCAAAGAATGAAACTGGATTCTCATCTCTCACCTTATACAAAAATCAATTCAAGATGGATCAAAGACTTAAATCTAAGAACTGAAATCATAAAATTTTTAGAAGGTAAGATTTACCTAGAAGGTAAAACTCCTCTAGACGCTGGCTTAGGCAAAGCGTTTATGACCAAAATCATAAGGAGTCCTTCTGAAACACAGGTGTCATTTTAGGTGGAGAGGAAAACCAGTAGTTTTGCTTGAAATAACAAGGCAGTGCTGCCTCATCTCTTGTAAGATTATTGTCATAGGAAGCTTGACAAAACACAAAATATAAATAGGATTCAGTCTTAGAAAATAATTCATAAATATCCAGCTTTGAATAGAAAGCTTCTCATACAAATCATCAAGATGTTAACTTGAGTAAGAAAAGGTGTTGTCTTAATGGACACTGAGATGACACAGATAATAGAATGACCTGATAATGAATTTTTAGTAGCTAACAAAAGAATTCCAACTACCAAGTATGAACATGCTTGTAAAAATAAAAAGTAGAAAATCTCATCAAAGATATAAAAGTCTTTGAGAAAAGAAATAGAAGAGGAAAGAAAGACTAAATGAATATCTTGGAACTAAAAAATATAGTAACTGAGATAGAAACTCAATGAATGAGCTCAATATCAGAATAAGAAAAAGAGAAGAAAGGATCAGTGAGCTTAAGTATAGAACAATAAAAAATCACTCAATCCAAACAACAGAGAAAATAGATGGAAAAAATGAGTAAGATCTTAAAAAAAGGTGGGACAACGAAAGATCTAACATTTGTGTCATCACAGTCTCAGAGACAGGAGAAAAAGAGTGTGGCCAAAAAAGTATTCAAAGAAACAATAGCTAAAAAATCCCCCAAATTTCCAGGAAGTATATTCCTACAGTTTCAAGAGCTGAGCAAACCACAAACAGGGTAACTTCAATGAAATCTATACCAAGACATCTCCATGGTCAAATTTCTGAAAAAAAAACAAAAAAGAAGAAGAAAATGTTGACATTAGTCAGAGAGAAATCATGCAATTTCTACAGGAAAGAAACAAGTAAAATGACAACAGTTTTGTTTGTTTGTTTGTTTGTTTTTTAACAACAAATCATGACAACCAGAGGAAGTTAGCACAATAGTTTTCAAATCCTAAAAGGAAAAAAATCCTGTGAAATTATCATTCAGGAATGAAGATATCAAATAGTTTCAGGTTCTAAGACAACCTATCCTAAATGAAGGGCTAAAGAGAATTCTCTAAACAGAAAGGAAATGATAAAAGGATACACTGTCAACATCAGGAAGAAAGAAGAAAACAACAGACAGAACAAAAATATGCATAATGACAGATTATTTTACTCTTCTTAAATGTTCTAAATTCTTAGATGATGTAAGCAAAATTTATAAAACCATCTAATGTAATTACATTAAGTGTAAATTGTGAAAATAATTGAGACCCTATCTAAAATAATATTCTTTCCAATATAATGGTATAAATAGCTTAGAAGTAAAAATTAAAAAGGACATATCATGTAAAGATTAATCCAAAGAAAATAGAAATAGCTATATTACTGTAAGATATAGATTTCAGAACAAGGCAAATTATCTGGGACAGAAAAATATTTGATAATGACAAAGGGTCAATTTAGTAAGAAAACAAAGTTTTCTAGGCGCACAAGACAGTATGGTGATTCCTCAATGATAGAGAACCAGAAATACCATTTGACCCAGCAATCCCATTAATGGGTATATACCCAAAGGATTATAAATCATTCTACTATAAAGACACATGCACATATGTTTATTGCAGCACTATTTACAATAGCAAAGACTTGGAACCAAGCCAAATGCCCATTAATGATAGACTGGATAAAGTAAATGTAGCACATATACACCATGGAATACTACTCAGCCATAAAAAAGAATGAGATTATGCCTTTTGCAGAGACATGGATAAAGCTGGAAGCCATCATTATCAGCAAACTAACACAGGAACAGAAAACCAAACACCACATGTTCTCACTCATAAGTGGGAGCTGAACAATGAAAACTCATGGATGCAGGGTAGGGAACATCACACACTAGGGACTGTCAGGGGTTAGGGTGTAAAGGGAGGGAGAGCATTAGGACAAACACCTAATGCATGCGGAGCTTAAAACCCAGAAGATGGGTTGATAGGTGCAGCAAACCACCATGCACATATATACCTATGTGTCTATATATGAACCTGCATGTTCAGCACATGTATCCCAGAACTTAAAGTAAAATTAAAAAGAAAACAAAAGTTAAAATAAAAAAAAACCATAGTATTCCTAAATGTGAATGCACCAAACAACAGAAGAGTATGTGTGAAGCAAAGAGATAAAACTGAAAGGGGAAATAGCCACATTCATAATAATAGCTCAAGATTTCAGCATTCTTCTCTTAACAAATAATAGAAAAATAGAGACAAAAATCAGTAATGGTATAGAATTCAACCAACAGGATCTAATTGCCATTTATAGAAAATGCCCATTTAAAATAGCAGAATATACATTCTTTTCAAGTATCTGTAGAACAGGTACAAAATATACAATATTCTCATATATAAACCTAAATGATAAATAAATAAATAAACCTCAACAATGATAACTATTGAAATTATACAAAATTTTTTGACCAAAGTGGTAGAAAACAACAGAAGGCTAAAATGCAATTTAGTTCAGTGGAGTATGGAACCCATTTAAACATTTGATGCTGGAGCAACTGAAACTCCATAGCAAAAATCTCCCAATTTTTGTTCTAAGCTTTATAGCTTTCGCAACAGTTAGCCCCAAATATCTCACAGACTCTCAGGTTTAAAACTATAAAACCTTTAGGAAAATAAAGCAGAAAATCTTTAGTACCTAGGGCAAGGTAATGAGTTCTTAGCCTTGACATCAAAACTACTACTGTTCATAAAAAAAAAAAAAAAAAAAAGATCGATGAGTTGGATTTCATCAAAATTAAAAGCGTGTTTTCTGAAAGATTCTGTTAACAGGTTTAGAAGACAACTGCAGACTGGAAGAAAATATTCACAAAGCATTTTGGATAACAGTTTGGCAATTTCGTGTTTATTTATTTATTTATTTAATTATTTATTTATTTTTTTAGACGGATTCTCACTCTGTCGTCCAGGCTGGAGTGCAGTGGCGCGATCTCGGCTCACTGCAAGCTCCGCCTCTGAGATTCACGCCATTCTCCTGGGCAATCTCTTTAAACATGCAATTACTGAACTGAAAAATGCTGTCTTGGCCTTTTCTTTGGAAAAATAAAAACCTGTGTTTATACAAGCACCTGTATACGAATGTTCTTACCTGTCATATTCTTGTAAGCCCCAAACAGAAAACAACCCATATGTCTTTCAAAGAGTGAATGATGAAACAAACTGAGATACATATCTACTATGAAATACTACTCAGATAAAAAGGAATGAACTACAAGAATATGGATGGATTTTGGGAATGTATGCTGAGTGAAAAAGGCAATTACAAAAGATTGAATAGTTTAATATTCCATTCATGTAACACTTTGAAAAGTTAAAATTTCAGAAATAGAGAACAGAGTATCAGTTGCCAAGGGTTAGGGCATAATGGGAGGAAGGAGGAGATTGAGTGTGATTATAAAAGGGTGACTCAAGGGATTAAACTCTTCTGCATCTTGACCGTGATGCTTGATATACAAACTTACATGTGTTGAAATTGTATAGAACTGAACATCTACACATGCAAACACATACATAATTAAAAACAACTAAAATTTGGGAAATCTGAGTAAGATAAGTGGATTGTATCAATGCCAATATTCTCTTTGCGATACTGTAATTTAGTTTTGTAAGATGTTACCATTGGTGGAATTACACAAAGGGTACAAGAAACCTCTTTGTATTATTTTTTCCAACTGCATGTGAACTTAAAGTTACCTCAAAATAAAAGTCCAAATATATATATACACACATATCCAAATCAAGTGGGGTTTATTCCATGATGCAAAGCTGGTCAATATTAAACATCTATTCAATGTAATTCCTCACATTAGCAGACTAAAAACATAATAACGCATGATCAAATAAACTGAGGGAGAAAAGCATTTAACAAACCATCAGCTATGTATATAAAACCTCTCAAAAAACTAGAAATAGATGGGAACTTTATAAAATGATAAATGGCATCTAAAAAACCCAAAGCTACCATTATTCTGAATGGTAAAAGACAAAATGTTTTCCTTCTACAAGTATAAACAAATCCAGGATGTCCATTTTTTCACCACTTCTATTTAACATTGTACTGGAGGTTCTAGCTAGTGCAATGAGATGCGAAAAAAATGAAAAAAATTAAAACATATAAAGTTTAACGGAAACAGTAAAACTGGCTTTATTTGCAGATGTAGTCTCCTATGCAGAAAATCCTAAGGAATCCACACGAATTTGTTGCTATATATATATATACTCTTTTTTTTTTTTTTGAGATGGAGTCTCGCTCTGTCACCCAGGTTTATATAAAACCTCTAGGAAAAAAACCATATATAATTAGGAAAACATTTCCATTCATAATATCATCATAAAGAACAACATATTTAGAAATAAAATTAATGAAAGAAAATTCGAGACTTATATACTAGAAACTATAAAACATTGCTGAGAAATATTAAAGGAGATTGGTATAACTGGAGAGATTTCCCATGTTCAATGATTGAGTCTCAATACTATGAAGACGACAATTCTCTCCCAACTGATCTCAACATTTTTTGTAATTCCTATTACATGCCAGCAAACTCTTTTGATAGAAATCGTCAACCTGATCCTAAAATTTGTATGAAAAATCAAAGTGCTAGTGTAGTTAAAAATTTTTTAAAAATTGAGATCTCTATCACCCACGATGGGGTTTAGTGGTTTTATTTATTTATTTATTTATTTATTTATTTATTTATTTATTTTGAGACAGAGTCTCACTCTGTCATCCAGGCTGGAGTGCAGTGGTGCAATCTCTACTCACCGCAAGCTCCGCCTCCCAGGTTCACACCATTTTCCTGCCTCAGCCTCCCGAGTAGCTGGGATTACAGGTGCCCACTACCACGCCCGGATAATTTTTGTTTTTTGTATTTTTAGTAGAGACGGGGTTTCACCATGTTAGCCAGGATGGTCTCGATCTCCTGACCTCATGATCTGCCCGCCTCGGCCTCCCAAAGTGCTGGGATTGCAGGCGTGAGCCACTGTGCCCGGCCAATGGTAAACTCCTGAGCTGAAGTGATCCTCCCACCTTAGACTCTTGAGTAGCTAGGACTCAGGTGTGTGCCACCATGGCTGGCTAACTTTTAAAATCTTTTTTGTAAAATAGAGTCTTGATTTGTTGCCCAGGCTGGTCTTGAACTCCTGGCCTCAAATGATCCTCTTGCCTCAGCCTCTCAAAGTTCTGGAGTTACAGGTGTAAACCACCATTCCCTGACTCAAAATAACTTTTAAAAAGAAGAAAGTTAGAAAACAACAATACCTGGTTTAAAAACTTATTAAAACCATATAAGACAGTGTAGTACTGGCACAAGGAAAGGAAGATAGAATTTAGAGTCTACAAATAAAGATAACTCAATAAAGATGACAAAAAGTCAATGGGAAAAGGACAGCCTTTTAAAAAAAGTAGTTCTGGGACAACTGGATATCCACGTGTATTAATTAATCAACTTAAAAAAACTTTGACTCCTTCTTACACCACCACAATTAATTAAAAACAGACTTCAGACCTAAATATAAGAGTGAAAATTATAAAACCTCTAAATACACATAGAAAAAGATATAGAACAAACACCCTCATAATTTTGGGTTATGCATCCTTGGATATGACAAAAAGTATGATCCATAATAAAAGAACATAATGATGTATTGAAACCACCAAAGTTAAAAACTGTATTTCAAAAAACATGATTAAGAAAATAAAAAGACAAGCCACAGACTGGGAGATAATTTGGCAAGTCATGTGCCTAATAAAGTAATTGTATCTAGCATATGTAAAGAACTCTTACAACTCAATTAAAGGAAGACATACAACACAATTCTTAAAAAGGCAAAATATATTAATAGAAATTACACTGAAGAAAACATGTGAATAGCATACATTACATCAAAATATGCTCAACATCTTTAGTCATAAGAAAAACGCAAAGTAAAACCACAATAAGAGATTATGACACATCCACTTAAATGGCTGTAATCCAACAGACACACAGTATCAAGTGGTGGCAAAGATTGAAGAAACTGGAATTCTCACATATCGCTGGTAGGAATGTAAAATGTCCCAGGCACTTCAGAAAACCTTTTGGCAGTTTTTTAGAAAGTAAACATTAACTTAGCATATGAACCAGAAATACATTTCCTAGGAATCTATCCAAGAGAAATGAAAATGTACTCTCACACAAAGATATGTACACAAGTGTTCATGACAACATTATTCTTTATTACTAAAGTGTAGAAACAATCCAAATGTCCACTAACTAATAAATGAATAAAATGTGGTATATGCGTACAATGCAATCTTATTTAGTAATTAAAAGGAATGAGCTACTGATACATGACCATCAAAACCAGTATGCTCAGTAAAAAAAAGCCAGATGCAAAAGACTGCATATTAAATGAGCCCAGTTATTTAAAATGTCTAGAAAAGGTATATTCAGAGAGACCAAAAGCATATCATTGGTTGCCTGAGACTTGGGCATGAGAGTAAGGATTAACTGCAAAGGGGGCACAAGGGAACTTTTTGAGTGGTAGAAATGTTCTAAAACTGGATTTTGGTGATGTTTGTACATCTTCATAAGTAATATACTGATATCATTAAATTGTACACTTATATAGGTGACTATTATAGTATGTAAATTACTTATCTCAATAAATCCATTAAAAATGAACATTGATACTATTACCTATGGCACTTATTTAAACAAATGTATACTACACAGGTTTTGCAATAATGTCATTTAGTTCACCATCATTTCATTGTAACATTGATGAGAAAAAAGATGGATTCCCTGCAGGCCACAGTCTGTGTGGAGTGTCAGCTTCTCCCCATGTCTGTTTGTGTCTTTTCTTGGGATGCAAACATTTATTCCTTGATTCAGCTCACTACCACTATTACCATCGTCACTCACTGATTCACCATAAATTGGGTAATTGTCTTACTTGTTTTTATTACTCTCTCTTAAATGTATGTGTAGCTCACATTTATTTCAGTGTTCCATCTTGGCAGTGTTTTGGGTCTTTAGAAGTTCGGTGATGTTTTTGTGACCAGAAATATGCTGTAGGAACTGAACTCCTGTTTGTATCAATTAGGCTATGGTAAAATTGGTTTCATTATAATCATTTTGCCTAAAGTAGCAGTTTCCAAGAACCTATCGAAGACATTAAGTGAGGTCTTACCATATACTAGGGAAAAAAACCTAAGTCCTTCATTCTACAAGTTTATGATCCAGAATTTTGATGACTACATATTTACTTTGTTTTGTTTTCTATATTGTATGATTCTCATTGTTTACATCATCACTTTCACCTGAACAGATTCACTTGATAAATGAATATGTGCTGTAAATTTGAAAACGTAAATTTTTATGTTCTTTTATCAGCTTATGTTTTTGTACAGCTCATTGATTCTATCATTTTTTAGAAACAAGGTTCACATTCTAGTTTTTCCTGATGCTTCTATAGTTCTTTGAGCAGGTGGACATGCAGATATGTAACTATCTTTATCAGGAAACATTTGATTAATGTCTCCCTGTGCACATTTATATTAAATATTCAATTTATTAATTTTGTTTTTTTACATCATTGTAGGGTAAAACTTGCTATAACAGTATTTTCTCATGCTATAATTCTATATTCTAAAAGCATAAATTAGAGGAGGCCTCAGTAATGCTGCAGTACTAGCAGATGCAGAGTGAGAGAATGACAATAAGCTAGAGGAAAGCACTGAACCCAAAAAACTTTGCTCCTGAGGATGACTAGAATTAAATCCTGTTTTCTGGTCTTTAATATCCAGCTCTATTTTACCAATTTTACTCATTTTCTCTTTACTCATTATTTTACTCATTTTCTCTTTAGGTTAATACATACACTTTTAATTTTAGTATCAGATCATCACATAAAAGCCCTTTCATGCATCTTACCTGCACCTAATGGCATGCAGAACTGGTAAAACATATGTGGTCTTTAACCTCTAAAAGCATGTAGTTTAAGACAAGTAGTGCATATATGAAAGGCATCTGAACAATTAAATAACATATTATTCTAATATTAGATTTTAGTTCTTAAATTATGGTTTAAATATGTACTTTTCATTAATATTTTATGAAACTATTAGTGGGCATTCACACAAACATTAAGTCATTTTGTTTCACATTAATTTTTATTCATTTTTATAGCTCCATATAAGGGTTTCTCAGTGAGGTATGAAGAAATGTAAGGGACGGCACAAAGATTTTAGATAGATAGTTTAAAAATTAGACATTTTTTGGTTGCTGTTACTTTGATTTGTTTTGAAGATGTGTCTTGTTTTTGGAGGGTTTTTTTCCTAGTCTTAGAGAAAAGGGCCAGCCAGTTTTAACAGCCCTGCCAAATTCCCAGTTGTCTCCAGTAATGCTGGAAGTCTTGTTTCTTTGTTGAATGTGTGGGAGTTCACTGGCCAAGCAGTGAATCGCGTAGGGAAAGAGGAGGAAAAGAAAGCCTAGTGGGACGGAGGAATGAGTACTCATTCTGTAATCATCTTCTCCGCTACAGAAAAAATTGGCAAATGCTGTCATGAATTAAATCCCTCATATGAAGGCAAAATATCTTCAAGTAAAGCCCAATGGAAGTAAAGAATTTTGATGAAAGGAATGTATGTTAAACATACAGATAGTGCTATCTCCAGTTCTCCGGTGGTGAAACCAACTGATGCTTTTAAAGAGTTATAGGAATCTCAGTGGGGACCCATGATTGCTGTTCCAAAGCATAAAAAAGGAGAGAAGGGGATTATTGATCAAGAAAAAATTAAATTAACTTTACATGAAGGGGAATGGAGAAATGCACCAGTGGAATGCAGTAAGATATTTATATTGTGTTTATTGAATACCACAAATGCTTAATAAAAGTGCCTCATATTTGTATGCCACTTCTTGATAAAGATTGAAAGTTTGATAAAAAATAATGACCTTTTTTTTACATCAACAGGAAGAATATCTGGAGTAGGTATGCTTTTAGTCCTTATTAATTCAAAAGTGCTACACTTTTTTTTTTTTTTTAGGCTCAGACCACATATCAGACGTTAGCCCTCCTATACTCTTATTTCCTTTTTCCCCTTCCTCTTTGCTCTGTGGATGATAAGCTATTGGTGAAATCAATAGCTGTGTAGAATAAGAAGATATAACATTCCCAGAGACACTGGAGACAGGAAATAGAAGCAACAATTCATTTTTCTGTCTCAGTTTAGATTGTATTTATACCACCTGCTATGCCTGTGGGAATGGAATCTATAGCAGCGTCTTTAGATACAAACTTTCTCTTAGTGACTTTCCTTTTCTTATTCAGTGTGATGGGATTTTTTTTTTTTTCTAAGAGAGGTAGCCTATGGCACTTGGCTAAGAGATGAGACTTCAATGAGATATAGGAGACAAAGAGTGACAAATTAAAATGACAAGGCTGTCTTATAAGATTGTGATCTAGTGAAATGAAGTATTTCTGGCCCAGTCAATGTAGACAGCATTATGCTATGTGGTAATAGATTGCAAGACCTGGGCAGCCTGTATATGTCTTTCAGATAACTGAGTTTGTCACTATCAACACTCTTTCAAATTGTGTCTTTCCTAGCTTTTGAGAATATGAGTTTAGACAAAGGTTTTCATATATATCAAGTATTTAGGAATAATTTATTTTTTACTTAAAAATGTTTATCAAAGAGAAATTTTAATAATATATTAGTCACTGGCATAATATTAATCCAAGAAGAAGCTTTAAATTAGGTAACTAATAGCCCGAAAAGTGATGGTGAACTTTGGCACTGTGTCTTATTGAATGTCTTCTTACATCTGCTTCCTCATAACTCTAAGAGGTGGTTGACCACACACTCTCCTGAGCTTCAGTCCTGCCCGCTAGATATCTCCAGCTGGTGTTAACACCATCATTCCAAATTCAATATACTTTAAATAAAATACATAAAATTTTTCTTTAAAAATTAGTGGAAACGCATTTGCACATTATCATGCAGAAGTTTAAATTGAGTTTAATCTCAATTTAGCTGCCTAGCTCCAAATGGGGATGAGAAAGAAAGTAGATTTAAGCACACTCTAATAGGAGAAAATTTGGAATAATCTCTCATATGTCCTTCTTTTTCATCCCCTGCATATGACTTGGTAAGTCACCTAGTCTTATACAAGTAATTGTTTTTCTGCAATGTTTCTTATAATTTTCCCCTTTATAGTCCTACTTCTTCCCTCCTGATCCAAACTGTGACTTATTTCAGAAGTAAGAAATAGAATCCATTTGAGTCCTCTAATGGTGTTATGAAAATACTTGGGAACACTGAGAATGCATAAGAGGAATTTTTTTCCTTTTATTAAAGTTCCCCCTGATAATTGTGGCCAATTATATTAGTACATAGAAAAACCAGCCAACCATAATGTTATAGCTGTTGTATATCTTAGAAATATTCTAAGATTTATTGACAGTTTGAGCCAAGAGAAAGTGATACTCATAAAGTAATGGATATCTCTAGTTGTGGCTGGCCATGTTTATCTCTCTCTCAAGGATTATACATGTATCCTTTGGCTGGTTGCAAATATTTACTTGTTTCCTAGTTTATTGATGCAATCACTGTGAAAACTAGAGAACAGGGTGCTGCTTTCAGAGCTATGTGACAGTTGTAGTAATGTTAAGAATATTGTTATATTTGTGTCTTTACTTAAATGGCATGTTCATTTTCCCCAGTAAGACTATGCACTTCTTTTATTTCATATACAGTATGAGGAGTATTTCAGATGATTTCTTTTCTCCAAAATAAATACTAAAAGTTTAGAGAGTAACAAAGTTAAATAAATTAATGCTGTCAAAATGAATTGTTGCAGAAGTCTAAGACTTCCTAAAATTCAGGAATCTTAGGGTGTCTCTTTTATAACCATCTCTAGGAGTGAGTTTGTAGCAACACTGGATACAAATGGGTTTGAGCAAGGCAGAGTTTTGAAATTCAGAAAATAGGAAAAGTCAAGGTAGAGTTATCATTCTTGGTAATAAATGATTTCCTTATGCTGAATAAGGAAAGTTTCTATACATGTTTCCATAATAGAAGGAAATAGCAATTACTCCTGAAAGTCCCCATCTTTACCCTATTGTCTTATTTTTCAAAAATATATGTTGTTTTAATCAGTTCCCATTTTTTGATGTTTCCAATGTATTCAGTAAAAGAAAATAAAAGGTAAATCATGAAATGTCAAAAAGAAATTTTAAACACTCATATAAAATACAAAATCCAAATATGGATTACTTTTCAGAGCCAGGCAGATTAGAATAGTTACATGTAATCTATCTTTGGTAACATTAATGTTTTTAAATTATATATTGTCCAACTTATTTTACTAGTACCAATGGGGGAAAAGATGAATTACTCTGACATCAAAGATAATACTATATGAATGAGCTCAATTACGGTTATAGTAGGCTCAATTAGATTTAAGATGAATAAACAATTTTAATAAATTGAATTAATTAGATTGGGCTTAAGTGTGCAAGTAGTCCATTTTCTGAAATAATGTACAATAACTTCTTCAAGAAGAGATGGTGTATAATTGCCTGAAGTCAGAGGATAAAAAAGAGAAAAAGCGAAAATCCATTATGTTTGTGTTAACAGTCTAACTAAACTAATTAACTGCTATCTGAATTTTCACACCTCTATTTCATGATCTTTCTTGCCCCACACCTCCCAGCTTCAAAAGCAACACACAAAAAAAGCATTTGAAAGAGAACAGTACTAAATATACTGCAAAAAAATCCCATTTTGAAAGTCATCTACTCTCATTTTATCCACCTTTATGTGTTTACATTACTTGACAACAACTTTTCATACATACTCTATAAACTTATGTAGTAATCATTTATGTGCACACAGATAAAATATTTTCTATATAGCTATCAACTTACCCTGTCTGTGTTATGTGCATAACTTTTTCAAAACTTAGTATGAGAGAATGCTCAGATATTCTTGAAAAGCTTGGAAAATCTGCAAATTTGAACTTTTAAGAAAAATTTCACATCGAATACCAATACTCAGTCCTCCACGTTTGTTACAAAACATTGTAAATGTGTAAAATGATTTCAAATTCGATACACTAATCTCTCAATTATAGCTAGAATTAACTTTCACACAGCTTCACTGAGTTCCTCTTTTTTATACTTGATTTTTAAAGACAAAGACATATGAAAATAAACAAGTTTTGCATGTAAAAAGTTACATTTATTTAAATAGGAAAGTGACCAATAGCCAACAAAAATCAGAGCCAAAATTATTACATTGAACCATATAAAATAGCTAATATTTAACTATTTCTGTCTTACACAAATGGTTATTTAATATGACTTAACTCTATTTTATTCTGGTTTAAGTAAGAATTCCTCATTTCCTCTGTATTCCAGTTAATGGAGGCAGTATAATATAATGAAAGTACTCCCAAAAGCCTCACAATTTTTATTACCATTTTAATAAGTCAAGATGCCAACTGTACCTTTGAAAATTTGAAGAGTATTCTATAATATATCTTGATTTCCAAACAACACTGTCTTCTATGTCACTATAAAATTTAGTTTATTGAAAGTACAATTATTCCCATAGTATATTTTACTTTCTTTTCTAGAAGACATGTTGATATTGCTCAACAATTAGTTTTAGAAAGATATGTCTAATTGTGATTTGCTTTGTATAATGTAATTTAAATTTCATTTGTAAGAAGAGAGAATATTCATATTTTATATTTCAATAAATATATTTGCATTAAAATTAATACAATATAGCATGTAAATAAAATCATGATGTTTTTCTTTTTTTTTTTATTATTATACTTTAAGTTCTAGGGTACATGTGCATAACGTGCAGGTTTGTTACATATGTATACTTGTGCCATGTTGGTGTGCTGCACCCATCAACTCGTCAGCACCCATCAATTCATCATTTATATCAGGTATAACTCCCAATGCAATCCCTCCCCCCTCCCCCCCCATGATAGGCCCCGGTGTGTGATGTTCCCCTTCCCGAGTCCAAGTGATCTCATTGTTCAGTTCCCACCTATGAGTGAGAACATGCGGTGTTTGGTTTTCTCTTCTTGTGATAGTTTGCTAAGAATGATGGTTTCCAGCTGCATCCATGTCCCTACAAAGGATGCAAACTCATCCTTTTTTATGGCTGCATAGTATTCCATGGTGTATATGTGCCACATTTTCTTAATCCAGTCTGTCACTGATGGACATTTGGGTTGATTCCAAGTCTTTGCTATTGTGAATAGTGCCACAATAAACATACGTGTGCATGTGTCTTTATAGCAGCATGATTTATAATCCTTTGGGTATATACCCAGTAATGGGATGGCTGGGTCATATGGTACATCTAGTTCTAGATCCTTGAGGAATTGTCATACTGTTTTCCATAATGGTTGAACTAGTTTACAATCCCACCAACAGTGTAAAGTGTTCCTATTTCTCCACATCCAGCACCTGCTGTTTCCTGACTTTTTAATGACTGCCATTCTAACTGGTGTGAGATGGTATCTCATTGTGGTTTTGATAAAATCATGATTTTTTCATAGTTCATTTGTAATTTCTGAAGCACTTTAGAGTTGATGAAACAAATCTAGCCATGAACAATTTTTATATTGTTATTACTAAAAATTGTTCTTTGTTGATGACTTTTCATCCATGATCCATGAAAAAAACTGATTCTGAAAATACGTAACTAACTTAAACTGAAAACACATAATGATTTTAAACAAATTAGATACTCACAAACCACAAATAGTGTTAAACCCTAAGAGATGAATCTGCTATTAGTCAGTGTTATATACATGAACTGAAATCTGAGAATGATCTTGTATTTCTATCCCCCTTTCATGCTCTCCAGTGTAAGGACTGTCCGGCTAATTTCTCAAGTTGAGTTCTGATCAAGAAGTGGCATTAAAGTTCAGCAGGACACATTCCCTGTATATATCCATGGCTGATTGCTCAACTGGTGAGAATACATAGCTAGTAAACCCAAGGTCAAGAGTTCACTACTGTGTGGACCAATTTGCTTTGTTGTATGCAATGGTTATGGATCACACCCCTCATCACAGGTAACTTTCTTGCACATATATGTTAGCTGTCACAAGCGAGATCCATGTAATGGTGTTTGGAAGGATCAAAGCAAACTCATATGCACAACTGAGAAAATTACCCACAGTAAGTACTCACTGGAAACACAGTCCACATCTTCTTCACCCTGAATTCCTGCTTTCCTTTTTCACAGACTCTTGCCACTTTCCTCCATCCTTCAGAGGAGGACAGTGATGGAACTCTTCAAGTTGGTAGAAAAACTACTCACTAATCACATTCTCCCACTCTGTCACTGTTGGGAACAGGCCCACCAAAATCTGGCCATAAACTGGCCCCACAACTGGCCATAAACAAAATCTCGGCAGCACTGTGACATGTTTGTGATTACAGGCCATAACGCCCATGCTGGAAGATTATGGGTTCACCGGAATGAGGGCAAGGAACACCTGGCCCACCCAGGGTGGAAAAACCGCTTCAAGGCGTTCTAAAACCACAAACAATACCATGAGCGATCTGTGTCTTAAGGACATGTTCCTGCTTCAGATAACTAGCCCAACCCACCCTTTATTTCGGCCCATCCCTCCGTTTCCCATTAAGGGATACTTTTAGTTAATCTAATATCTATAGAAACAATGCTAATGACTGGCTTGCTGTTAATAAATACATGGGTAAATCTCTGTTCGCGGCTATCAGCTCTGAAGGCTGTGAGAGCCCCCAATTTCCCACTTCACACCACTATATTTCTGTGTGTGAGACTTTCATTCCTCTAGCGCTGCTGGGTCAGGGTCTCCCCCACCCAGCTGGTCTTTGCCTGTCACAGTAATGAAAGGGTGAATGTAAAACTCATAATAAAGGTTACGAATGTTGTTCTTCCAGCCTTTATGTATGGATTCTGAGTTTTAATTAATGTCCTTAAGAATACAAAATTTCTCAAATCAAGAGTCATAAACTCCACAAACCCAGGAAATTCTCATACATTATGAAAGAAATTATAGGGGTCAAAAATCAAACTGTTTTTTCTAATCACTTATAAGATGATTTTATAAAACCGTACCAGCCATCACCATTTAGATATAATCTCAGGGAATATAATTTAGAGATGTTTGTTTCAAAATATAAACATGAAAGTAACCAACGATATGAATGAGTGTGGTGGTGCACACGTGTAGTCCCAGCTACTGAGGAGGCTGAGGCAGGAGAATTGCTGGAGCTTGGGAGGCGGAAGTTGCAGTGAACTGAGATTGGGAGGCGGAAGTTGCAGTGAACTGAGATCATATCACTGCACTCCAGCCTGGGCAACAGAAATGAAACTCTGTCTCAAAAAAAAAAAAAAAAAAAAAAAAAAAAGTAGTTAGTGCTGGAATGGAAACCTCCTAATAAAAACATGTGGAATAGCTCCAGACCCAAATAATAGTTTATAAATAAATCAGAGCAAAATTTGCAAATAAATTTTTGAAGGTCTAAATATAAGATTATTAAGATAGTATTACTTAGGCATATTAATCTACAAACTTTCATGTAAATGTTAAAAGTGATGTCACTACCAAATAGGATAACATCCTTGTGGTAATGAAGTACAGAAGGATTTCTTACAAACATCTCCAAAAATACAAAACAGGATCATATTTTACACTTAATAAAGAACTTGTCAAATAAAAACAGTAAGATAGGAAATGAACTAGAAAAATGGGCAGATAGAACATTGCTATTAGTAAGGAGAAGAATGCAAATTAAAATAGCAATACTTCAGCTGGGCGTGGTGTTTCCTGCCTGTAACCTAGCACTTTGGGAGGCTGAGGCGAGAGTACCACTTGAGCCTAGGAGTTTGAGACTAGACTGGGCAACGTGACAAAACCCTTTCTCTATGAAAAATATAAAAATTAGCCGGGTATCGTGGTGTGCACCTGTATTCCGAGCTACTTGGGAGGCTGAAGTGAGAGGATTGCTTCAGTCCAGGAGTTCAAAGCTGCAGTTAGCCATGATGGAACCACTATACAGAGGCTCCAGAAATGAAAGAAAAAAAAAAAAAAAAAAGGGAACAAGAAGAAAAAAGTGATTCTCTACCTGTAGTAATATGCTACTACATATGAAATGCATTGTGCAAATTTCTCTACCGTGGGATCTCACAATTCTACCCTTGCTTGTGTCCTCCAGACAAACTCTTGCTTGCTTAGGTTCATAAGGGGATATATACAAGGGTGCTTTACTGTGTGCTTAGCGGGGAGGGCAGAAGCAATCTAAGAATCTATCAATAAGGAGACAGGTAAGTAAATGTGTATATGCCCACAATGAAATACAATGCAGCAATCAGAAACAATTAACTAGAAGTAACTAGAGGGAGAAAAAACTTTAAAACTTAGGGCTGAGGGAAAAAACAAACACACAAAACCTAGAAAATAAAAAAAAAAAAGACTATAGTATAACAGGCATCACATAAATGTAGTATCTTGATGTACTCAAAACAATCTTTTTAAGGATTCTTACATATCTATTTACCTTTATATTCAGAGTGCATGCCTACTGGGAAGAGGAAAAGAAAAAGAAAAATGTAGACAATGAAGAACAAAACAAATAGATTTAACAGAGATGGAAGATGATAATGTGTCATAAACTGAGAAATTTAACTTTTTCCTTTACATCTGAGGTTATCAAAGAGAAAGAAAATGGAAGAGGAAAAAAAAGGTAGAAGTTATAGAAGAAGAAGAGAGGTAGGAGCAAATATGTTAATCCTGTGCTGAGTAAATTGTTAAGGATATCATTTTAGGTAAATGTTTAACTCAAAGTAAAAGTGAAGTTAACTTTCTCAGAACATCCACTGACACCAGTGTGTTGAGGGGATGGGAATGGTAAGAGTTTCCATTGTGCTTTCAGCAAACATGCTGCTCGTTCTCATTCATCACATGCTCCCTATGCACATCCTGGCAATGAAAGTCGCTGATTTTATTAATTCAGAATTGTTTTTCTGATAAAAGTATTTGTATGATGACATGCCCATGTGACTTTGAATACATTTGATGAACTATTAGAATCTTAAAAGAGTACTTTGGGTATATTGAGTGTGATTAGAAAGTGCTACTGATTGCCCTACAGCTAAACTCTTTATTAATTTGTACCACGCAACTTCTTGTTTGAAATTCATAGACATTTAGAAAATTAATTCTTCACAGAGAGAGAATAATTCAGGTGGTGAACTCAGTAGAAGAAAGGCCTTTTGGGTATTTACTTTGGACACATTATCCCCAGCAGACCTGAATGAAGAGCACTCTGAACCATTTGCTGCAAAAATTCTTTCAGCAAGTCAAGTTCAGACATTGGCCTCCATAAGCTTATGGTGAATGAATAAATCTTGCATTTACATAGGTCTTTGCATTTCAGAGTCCTAAAGTGCTTTGCATCATACACCTGATTTAAGTGGGAAGAAGTATGAAATCTCAGAGGCTAGGGGCAAAGCAACCTTGATCTATTAACGACCAAAAACAGAAAAAAAGGAAGAAAGAAGAGAGAAAAAAAAAAAAAAAAAACCCACCAGTTCTTCAGTGGTAGAAATCAGTGTTGACAGGATAATCTTTCACAGAGAAGCCAACTGTGATATCATAAGCATAAGATTATAGGCAAATTTTCTGCCAGCCAGTTATGTGAAAACTTCAAGCTGAATTCTGTTCTTGGTGATTTCAACTCAATTCTCACAGGGGTACTGTGGCAGAAATATCAAAGTGCAAAATTGACTTCGGAGCATACGGATATGAAATAAGATCTGGTTTCCATAGAAAAGGCAGTGGAATGATTAAATTCATATGCAATAACTATTTAATGGTTCCGTGTTTTTTCACATAAAGGAACAAAAATAAATTCACAGGGCATCTCAAAATCAGTATATATCCAGCTGAAACCATAGTTCAAAGGTATTAATCTCTAAGATTTTTTCAAAGCAGTAAGAACAGATATACCTTGGAACTCAGTCTTGACTGGTATAATGTGGTTTTATACTATATGTATTTACATGTATAGCTACACACTTATACTTTTAGAATACAACACAATAACACTAATACACAGACTTCATACACACACACACACACATACACACATAGACGCATACCATGGGCAGCTTCCTGTGAAGTAAAAGCATAAATGTGGTGACACTTGAATTAAACACACGTGTCTTTATTTTCACAAAAACAGAATATTCAGTTGACTAAAGAACATTAACAGTATCTATGAGGTAAAATAAAATTTTAAGTAAAGTTTTGCTTATTATATTATCATTGTTCATGCTGACAAAAATTCTTAGAAAAGCTAGTGGATGATACCTTAAAACATTCTTTTCTAGTCTGTGGTTTTTCCTTTCTCTGTAAACATGTTTTAATATTGAGACTAAGCTAGTCGTGGAGAGACTGACTTTTTAAGTTGATGATTACATTGCTCATGAGACTGTTGGCAAATCAAAGCTCTCTCCTGAGCCAAGGAAAGTGATAAAGTGTATCTATTTGCTTTTTGTTGGTGATGTTTTAAGAAACATAATTGGTTCTTAACAACAACAATTTCTAATGAGAATCTATATTGGGAAATGTGTGACAATGCAAGTAGAAACTAATAATGTGAACTAAGTTAGGCAGTTGATTGACATTAGCTGGGATGTATAACATTTAAGGTATGTCTGTGTGAGTGTTGACTATTATTAATAGTTTTATTAGGTTTTTTGTTTGTTTGTTTGTTTTTGAGGCAGAGTTTCACTCTTCTTGCCCAGGCTAGAGTGCAATGGTGAGGTCTTAGCTCACTGCAACCTCTGCCTCCAGGGTTCAAGTGATTCTCCTGCCTCAGCCTCCCAAGCAGTTGGGATTACAGGCATCTGCCACCACACCTGGCTAATTTTTGTATCTTTAGTAAAGACGGGGTTTCACCATGTTGGCCAGGCTGGTCTTGAACTCCTGACCTCAGGTCATCCTCCTGCCTTGGCCTCACAAAATGCTGAGATTACAGGCGTGAGCCACCATGCCTGGCCAGTTTTTATTAGTTTCTTAACTGCAAATAACTCTCCCAGTCTTTTTTTTTTTTTTTTTTTTTTTTTTTTTTTTTTTTTTTTTGACATAGGTTCTTGCTCTGTCATGTGGGCTGGGATGCCATCATAGTTCACTGTAACCTCTACCTCCTAGGTTTCAGTGATCCTCCCGCCTCAGCCTCCTGAATGCTGGAACCGCAGGAGCATGCTACTATGCGTGGCTACCTACCAGTCTTTAGCAAAGTTTACATCTATTAATATTTGTAAATAGCATGAATGGTGCTGATTCATTTTTGATAATGAGATGATAGTCAAATATGGCAAGCTTACCCTCCCTGCCAATCTTATGTCTAACACTTGATTTTCTGATACTTTCTTACTACTTTCTTTAAAATAAAATAATACGGTCTACTACTAATATGGTCTACGATTTTCCTAAATAGTGGTCCTGGGAAAAGTGTAAGTTTTAGAAATAAGTAGGTTAGAGAACTGTTGCACATCTGTCGCCAATTCCAAACAGATATCTACAACCTTTCAGCCATAGACACTGCTCTATGTTGCCAGTTCTGTAAACATCTTTAAGTAGCAAAGTGAGTGAGAGGGGTGGGGAGTAGTGATATTGTAGCATCCAGATTAACAGCACACAGCATTATTTCTTTAATTTCTAGTTTTTCAAAAAAATGCATGAATTATTAATTTTCTTAGCCCATAGAGAAGAACAAAAGAAATCATGTATATGTCTATTACTACCTATTATTTGGGACTACATTAAGGAGGTGCTGGTCAGCCTGGCTTCATTTGTCCTCCAGATGCTACAGAGATGTGAGACCAGGCCAATTGGGGTTAAAGCAGGCCGGGAACTGATACAGCTGGGGATCATTAAGAGTGATCAAGGGCCAGCAAGGAGAAAAAGTCAGCTGAAAACAAGGCTGAGAGCTCTTCCAGGCAGAGCAGCAGAGTCATGTGCATTCAGGAAACAGCCTAACCCCATCCAGTGAACTTTGTTGATTTAATTAGATTTTGTTTAAAATTCCAGAGTAGGAAAGGTTTGGTCAGCTTTGATGCAAAAATTGGCAGGGGAAAACGATTGCTAATTTTTAAAAGTAACATTGTTGGAGCATTTAAGAAATGTTAAAAATCTTCCTCTTGATGATAAAATATTATCATTTCTTGACCAACTGATATTGTGTATTTTAGAGTAGGAGCCTGCTCATTTATGCACTTTAATTTATAGGATTTCTCCTGTATCTGTCTTGATTTTCCACTCTCTCACTGTACTTCCTAGATGACATTTTGAATAAATTATTTGCATGAAAATCCTTTAGTCTATTTCATGAGACTAAATCAAGACACTTGAATCCCAGTAATTAGATTTGATTCTTACCTCATAGGGATATCTGGGGATCACATTTGATAATACATGCAAAAATGGTTTGTTAATAGTAAAGTGATACAAGTGGAAGCTATTCAATTTCCTCCACCAAAACTATACATTTAAGACCCCAAACTGATCTTTGTACCTAATACACATGGCAGGTGTATAAGAATAGAGGAGGATTTTAATACATGTCTGTAGGAAAAATGAAAGAATAAGCTAGCACTCTTGACACTTACTTGGCTACCTGAACTGTTTGGAGAATAAAAGGGCATTTGTCGTCCTCATGGTCACATACCTACAGAAGATGCTGCGACTGAGTTGTAGCTTCCTCTGTGTTTCTATGAGAGTAGGGATATAACACAAAACTGGGGGAAAGGAAGGCATCTAAAGAGGAAGATAATGTTAGGTAAAACTAGATCCTCATCTATACTGACCCTTGCCTATAAAAATGTTGCCCTGAGGACAACACAAACACATAAACAAATTCTGAATTTCTAGAGGCCAAATTATTCTCCAAGGATAGCTTAAAACCAAGAAATGTGATGAAGAAAGAGACAAACTCAATTCATTTTCGTTGGTTTTCCATGAAGGCCTGAAACTGTCCTCTCTTCTAGAATTTTGGCTGTTTAGGAATAGCTTACACCATTGTTTTCAAAGTGGAGTCTGCAGACCACAAGCATTATCATCACCTGGGAACTTATTAGAAGTGCAAATTCTTGAACCCCACACCAGACCTATTGAATTAAAAGCTCTGAACTTAGGGGCTCAGCAATGTATGGTTTAACAAGCCTCCCAGGTGATTCTGATACAAATTAAAGTTTTAGAATTACTGACCCATAGTGATCTCTTTGAGTTAATTGATGAAGCCCTGGGTTTAATGAGAGAGTCCTAGAACCAGTCTAGTCTCTTGAAATCCTGTTGGACCAAAGCTTCTCTGTGTTCTTAGAGCATCTAATGTTGGAGATCTGAGTCACATTATCCAGCATATCGGGTACCAAAGCAATAGAAGGAAGCATTCAGGATTTCATTGAATAGGACATTGGGAAATCAGGTCATGTATAACTTGGTGAGAATAAGGAAAAGCAGTAGTCTGTGTACATTTCCCAAGGAGAACAAAGTTCAGTTAGCAGTGTGAAAGGATGTTCTCTCCTAAATGACCCTGGCAGAGTTAACAGTCAGGAAATGATACCTTCCTAGTGTTGTATGAACAGCAAAAGAATAGCCTTGCTAATGTACAGCTTCTTTCCCCCAACCTATCTCAATGATATCCAAACGTATCATTTTCTTGGAAATGAAGAATATCACATATTATTATTGACGTTAGTTATTTTGCTTGGTAAATATCTGGGTGTGACCTCTGTTTAAGGTGTCTGCTAACATTCTTAATAAACACTTGCTTTTAGGTAAGTAACTCTATTATATTTGAAAAGTATATGAAAGTTGGTTATATGGCCATTTATTTGTGTTTACTATTGTGTTTTAATGCTTGTTAATATGTTTAAACTTAGTATTCTATGGCCAGTTTGGTGCTTGTACAACTGTGGTATTAAAGTTGGGACTGTATTAACATCTGAGATCTTCACATTAAGCTAAATGTGTAAAAATGAAGAAAATATGAACACAAAAGTTAGAAATAAAGAGAGAATTTGAAAGCATACTTTATGAAGAAAGGTGAAGGGAGTTCAGATTGAATGATTTAGAGAAGGGAAGACTGAAAGGTAGCCTACCACTTTCCTTCAAGTTTATGGAGAATAGTCACTAGCAGTTCATCTTGTTCAAGGAAAAGAAAATAAAGAATGAGCTGAAATTTCAATATGTAGGACATAGGTTAACTAGAGTGACCTTCTTGGAATTAGGTTTACAATGGAATGTCTCATAATTAATGGAATAAGATTTCTTCCACAGAAAACTGGGCAGTGACTTGAAGAGAAGGCTGCCCAGGCATTTTCATTCCTAGTTCAGGTAGGGGAGTGTTACTGTGGATGACCACTCTTAGAAAGTCTACAAATGGCAAGGTATTATGGGAAGTGACCAGTTCTACCTCATAAACTATTCAACTCCAATTATTCATGAAGGTTAAAAGGCATTTACAGTCTTTCACTTAGGAGGTTTTGAATCAATGGCCTACCATTCAACCAAATATTTTTTTTTTCTAAATTTGATTACTATAACAGCCATCATTATCAAACATTAATGCTTGAATATTCTCCTTTTGAAATTGTTCCATTTTCAAAATTGATTACTAAATTTTGTAAAACTGTTGTTGAAATTCAGAGAAATTGATTAGGATCCAACTAGCTCCTTATCAAAAGGTGTGTTCTTATAATGTGAAGATTGGCAATGTCATGTCTGAAAGAAGAACCAACAAATACCCACTGGTATTCGAATCCAAAGAACTTTTAAGCTCAATAGGAAATCTGAAATGTGTTTGTACTTACTTTTTACACATTTTTGTGTTTAAGCTTATTTTTCACATAACACAGGCATTGAGGATTTTAATAAATTCATCACAAACTTGCTTCAGTAAGAAAAATGTTTGGTATTCATTGCATTTTTAAGTGAAAAAAACCTATTAATGCTTGATAATCTTCAGCAGCTCTAGGGTAGCTAAAACTTCATTCACATTTGTCAATGTAGCTGGGAGGTAGATAGGTATATGCATATTTCAAAATTTTAAATAGTTATTAAAACCTGAATCCCTCAAGAAGAGTAATTCCAGGATATAATTGACATAGATAAATCTTTAGACTTGATAAATGATGGTACACTGGAGAAATCTTGGTTTGGGATTACTTTAATAAATCCTTGATTTTTAAGTGGAGAACAGTCTTGTGTTATGTAACCATTCAGAAAAGTATAGAAACCAAAACTATAGTGCTTCATCCTTAGAAATAATTGAATTTCAAATTGATGGACTTATATTCTGTAGTTGTAAGAGTTAACATGGAGGAAGTACTGTATGCCAATTTAGATAATAATGATTTGAATGTGTTCACGATGATCTTTGCATTTTATTATTTGCACATCTGTTAAATAACATTTACAACATAACTATATAAATCCATTAAATAGATAAATGTTTTGATTATCTTTTATTGTTTATTTTTCATCTTCAGGGATTCATTACATTGACTATACCTTTCAAACCATAATCTACAGCTTAATTAAGCCTTGCAGTTATAAATTTTGAGCCAACATATTATGAGAGAAGTTATAGCTTTTGGGGGTACAATATTACTAATGAATGTTTTTCTCTGAAACACCACTGCTGGCATAAAATTCTAAGTCTATCCAAAAGAAACTGGCTTTGATTTCACTATTTAGGAACTGTAAGTCAACTTTTTATGTACTGTAAGCTTCTTAGAAATAAAATTCAAACCCATTGATGACTGAGTAAATTTCACAGCTTGTAGAAAAGACACATACCATTGTAATGTGTGAAATTTTAATCAAAAATGTTATGAAGGAGAAAGGTAAACTGACTGCTATAATTAATGTGTTCTGACACAGAGATGTAGCTGGCACGTTTGTGGACTCTGCTGTGCTATGTTAACTGTTCCATTGCTTAAGGACTGTCAGAGTTTGAGGAGTGCCTATATTATAGTTTCCACGCTGGACACATTTTCCTGGCGCGTCAGCTTTGTCGTGATTTGAAATGTAAAGTCATTTATTCCATGGCTTTTCTATTAATATTTAGTTAGGTGTCATGGGTGCCTGGTGATGGATATGTTATCTTCCTTTTAAAAGCAGCTTCATTTAAAATTGAACTTTATAAGCATTGCTTTTAAAATAAACCACTTGACGTTTATTTTTCTGCTATTTAAATACAATCTAGTGTCTTAAATGTGAGTAAAACTAATGGAGGTAATGAAAAAACTGGGAAGTGGACCCTCATACAGCACATCATAATAAAATATTTTCATATAATGCCACATATATTTCATAATTAATAATTGCTTGGTCTCATAAAGTAAACCAAATATTTCTCCACATATGAAATAAGCTCTGATTTTAAAAAGGACAATTGCTATATACTTATTAAATGATAGTAACATCAAATTCATGAATATTTATAAAATGCTCTTAAAATATTCTCCAAAAGAGCTTTCATGTCAGACCCTGGCTTAGATAGTAGCTCTCTATTTCAAAGAGTTTCTTCTGAAAATTATGGTAGATTTGGTTCCTGGCTCTGCTGTGTCAATATCCTTGCAGAGATCCACTGCAGACTCTCTCAGAGCACTGCCAGTGTGGTTGTGCAGTAGACAAAAGACATACCTGAAAGGGGAAGACAGATCTGCTACTTAAATTAAATAGGAAATGAATTGGCCAGCAAGTTGGCATGTCTGCTGAGACAAATCATGGACAACATGTCTCTCAACAACAAAACTTATTTGTTTTCTCTTGCCAACAGATTCATCACTGCCCAGGCAAAACAGGCAAAATACATTAGTGTCATGGTAAACTGATAAAGAGAAGTGCCTCAATCTAGCATCCTCAATGGCGAAAGTCTTAGGGCAGTATTGATCTGTGTTATATAAATCTTGTTTTCTGTCTGCAGAAGTGAATCAGGAATGACCTGTAAGGTTAACAAACATTGTAATGTCTTTCAGCTGGGGCAGATGCCTGTGCGCTCCACACATTGTGTTTGGTCAAGTTCCATCTTGTCATTTTACCGCCAAGAAGCTTAACTAATTGCTGGCAATCATAAGAGTGTTTGACGGAAGGAGAGAATTCCTACAATTTTACCCCCTCTTTTCATCCCCTCTTTTTTTTTTCTTAAGTCTTAACAAGCACTCAAAGCCAAGTAGCGGAAAACAATCAACACTGAATTAGTCAGCAGGAGTCTTCACTTAGTTGAAAGTTTATGTAATTGGCATGTCATGTTCTTACATTGCCAAGAACAGACCTGATTAAGCTGATGCACTTTGTTTCAGTAAAGTTTGACAAAGAAACCTTCTCATCCTTTTGAGTTGCATGTCAGGGTATGTGCTTAACATGATTTTCTTCCCCTCATAAGGAACCAATGGCTAAATGTGTATTCTATGAACTGATAAAATCAAAATTCTTAAAAATCATAGGCCTGATAAAGTTTGTGTTTTGGAGGGAAGGGGAGAGAATATTGGTGGTAAAAGACAATCATAAAGGAAACAAAAATTAGTAGAAAAAGTACAATCAGCCATAAAATCTGCTTTATTTTTATAAACAGAACACTCATTAAAGAAAGCCAAAGTCAGTGCTATTTTATAAGTAGTGGTTCATTTGACCACGTGTTTTCACTACATGCAGTGTTTTAAGTTATTCCTTATGAAAACATTGTCCCTGAAGCCTTAACAATATTTTTTAGAGTGGAAGTGCTTTTTTTAGAGATTAATCAGTCATTGAATTTGGTCTGCTAACTTTTTAACAATGCTTTATTTGGTTGTGTATGATGGATTGTGCCTTTATTTGGAAATTCAGTCTTTACGGTGAAAAAACAAATGTCTAGCATTAGAAGAGCTACCATAAAGCTTATGGGGTTTTATTTCTATTTGTTCACACTAGTGTTCCCTTGTCATAAGCCTAAATCAAATGATAGATTTGAACTTGGGTTAGATTATTAAAGCTAAAAGAGAGCAGTTGCTGAGGGAATAGTCCACGCATCTATTACGTCATAGTTGACAGTATAAAGGCAGGATTCAGGAAACTAATGGAATTTCTTTTTCTTCTCCCCTTTTGTCATAGAAAGGTCAAGCTAGTTTTCAACATTTTTATGTATGTCATTCTCAATATAGCAACAGAATCTCTTATGGAAAACAATGTAAGTAAATGTCTTCACGATGCTACTAGTCACCTGATCAAAAGCCAATGTTGAAAAACACTTCTAATGACTGTCTCTTATGCATCAGTGCACCTACTAATGAGCTGCCAGAAAAGGCTTTGTAAAGCTTTGCTAAGATAGAGCAGGAATGTGAGAAGCCTGAGATATAACTTCCCTGCTGTGATCCCTGCCTTTCTACTAACAGGGAGCCTAGACTGGGAGCTGCTAATGAGCGTGCTGGAGAGAGTGTCCAAACCAATGCAGGCTGGAGACAATTCACCTGTCTGCTTTCAGATCCAGGGTATGATGCATGACAGTAAGACACTCGGTAGTAGCTTTTCTTTAAATAATTTAGGTATTTATTGATTTTTCCTCTCTATCCCCATATTTTTATTTAGCCCCTGCATTTTATTTTCTTTCAGTGATTTCTAGCACCATTGGAGAAAAAGAAAGAATAAGGGTTATTCCTTCTGTTATCTTACTTTGCCACCCCCATATATATAGTATGACATAATGAAATTAATTTCATATATATATGACATAATGAAATTAATTTCATATATATGACATAATGAAATTAATTTCATTGTCATACTGTAACAATAGGAATTACCTAATTAATTAATTTTTCTGTATGAAAGAGAAATATGTGAGTTTTAGAGGTGTTTATAAAATGGGATAGTTGAAATTCATAGCTTTTTAAAAGCCAATATGTGGCTTATTTGAATTAAAGGATTTCAAAATGTGGCATATCTTTTGACACTTAAAACAATGTCCATGGGATGAGTTAAAGACTTTTCTTCATCTAGCAATGCCTTGTTCAACATCTTTATCCATAGGCAAACCCAGCAGGATCTTTGTAAAAAACGCTTACTTAACTTGATTTGTAGAAATTCCTGGCCTATAAATGAAATAGTTAACTGCAGGATACCTTTCAAGTTCAATGCTAAGCTATTCACATTACACATTTTGATGCTATGCTTCCTTTGAGTTTTCCTAGAGGCTATTTTACTAGTTAATTTTTTTTTTAGTCAAACAAAATTACAGAATACAAACTGGGTAATTTCACCAATTTGCAATGCCACACTTATCCTGGAAAGAGAATCAACATCTCCATCCATTAATTACAATCCTGACTATCTCCTAGCCTCCCAGGAGGCAGCTGGTACGGTTCTCATGGGCTAGTGCTATCTGTCCATTCCAGTTGCCAATGCTCCTATTTTCCACAGCTCAATCTTGCTTTTTCTCCAGTTGATACAACATGCCATGGGAAATCACAGGCTCTGTGGCAACTGGGAAGATAAGAAAACTGTGTGCCTCGGCAGCCTCTTTTATCCAAGGATCTCCAAAGAGCTTTATAAAAATCTATTTTTTAATCCTCTGGATAACCTTGTGAGATAGGTATTAGCCCGACTTCACAGCTGGCAGAACTAAAATCAGGGAGCATCTAACTGCATCTCAGCCCCTGAACCCTTCTTGGTGTTGGATATGGTGCAAGGAGAATTCCGAACCAAATTCTGACAATGTGAAGAAGAGGTTAGAATACATGTTTCCTACCAGGAAATCTATGAAGTCCCAAAGAAACTGAGCTGCACAGAAGTATATATTTTTTAAAAATCTAGACAGAAATACAAATAATAGCAATTTTTGAAGTAATAACTAAATTATAATAGGGCTTATGTGGACTTCATCACCAAGAAATCCTTACCTTCTCAAAGGCACATTTTAATTCTGTGTTTGTTAAACAATTTGCTAAAAGACTAGGGGAAATGGGGATTAATCTGCAAAGGTTTTTGAGCAAATCTCAACTCTGTACAGAGCTAACCAAGATGTAAAAATAACTTAACTGTTCTTAAGAAACTGACAATCTAAGTGGAAAGAGAGAAAAGAGTTTAGCTTATGAACAAAGGTGATAGGCACATCATGAGACCTGCTGCTAAAAAGTTTAGAATTTCACTATCTGTAATCATAAAATACTGAAGTCTTTGTTTATGATCCTCTTTGTGTAATTCTGTCATTGCATGTCCGTGTCAGTAACATCAAATTCATGAATATTTGTAAAATGTAAAATTGCTTAATTAGCAATAATTTCTTACTAAGAAGTGATCTTGAAATACCATGGAATGCTCTATTAATGCCTGCTGAGAGACCTAGGCTCAATACATATAATATTGCCATTATCCTATGGAATGTTACATTTCATATGTAAAATTTTAATATTAGGTGTTATCTTTTAATCTCAGCTCTTTGTCAAAATATAAATAAAGTTCTCCTTAATGTTTCTCTCAGTTTAGATTAGCATTATTTCTTTATCATTCTGTGGCCAAATATTTCAGTCTAAATAAGTGTCTAATAAATAAATTGTCAAACTAAAACTACAGAAAATCTGCCTTTTCTATTTTTCTCACTCTGAGCTTGTGGAGAAATGTAAGTACCCTATTATCTTAACCTACAATAGATAAGCTATAGTCTTTTCCAAGCAAGGGAATTTCCTGACAGTAAGAAGTTAGGCTGTTTGGAAAAAATGTTTATCCTTTGAGCCACTAGAGTTCCATTATATAAGGATCTCATTGACTGGTGCCATACACTAGTTTAAATTTTTAGATTTCGTACTTCTATCAGTAAAATATCTGAGCAAGCATTCTCAATATATTTGTATTTAGATATAAATTATGTATATACTATTATGCTTAAGATACATTCTAAAATACAAATAAAGAGAATGTTAAGAAAGATGAGAGATAATTGAAATATTTTAACATTTTATTTATCAATAGGGCAAGACACATTTTGCTTCCACAAATAGTATCAACTATAATATTTTGGTAAACTGTATGTAATTAGATGAGATTCCTTATTTTTTGAAATCTTGGTTAAATTCTTAGAGGTATAGCAATTCCAAAGAACGGCTCTAGATTTAGTTTATTTTAATATTTGGTTTTGTTACCGTAATTGAAAATAATACCTCACAAAGTTATTACATAAGAAATGCATTTTTTTTTTTTTTGAGACAGATTCTCACTGTGTTGCCCAGACTGGAGTATAGTGGCGTGATTTTGGCTCACTGCAACCTCCACCTCCCGGGTTCAAGTGATTCTCCTGCCTTATCCTGTTGAGTAGCTGGGATTACAGGCATGTGCCACCATGCCCGGCTAATTTCTCTATTTTTAGTAGAAATGGTATTTCACCATATTGGTCAAGCTGAACTCCTGACCTCAGGTGATCTACTTGCCTCGGCCTCCCAAAGTGCTGGGATCACAGGTGTGAGCCACTGCACCTGGCCAAGAAATGCATTTATAAACTCACTGTACTAGTTGTATAATTCTATCAAAAATATGCAAACATTTTCATTTGAATGTTGCTTGTAAATTTCCATCTGTTTAATAACAATTATTGTTGCATATTTTGATTGAGTAGCATTTTAATATTTTTAACAAGTAGCTTCAATATTGCTGAAATTCTTTGTTTAGGGTATTTCAAAATATGTTAGCAAATTCTCTTTCCATGTTTTTATTTATTTTCTAACATGGACAAGTATAAATCTTCATGGAAGATATATCACTTTGGCCACAAAAACCCAGAAAGAGAAATCTCCAAATACCTATTTTCAAAATTCATTTTCATTATATATTTGATATGGTTTGGGCCTGTGTCCCCACCCAAATTTATGTCAATTGTAATCCCCAATATTGAAGGTGGGAACTGGTAGGAGGGGATTGGATCAAGGAGGTGGGTTTTCCATTTGTACTGTTCTTATGAAGTTGAGTGAGTTCTCCTGAGATCTGTTCATTTAAAAATGTGTGGCACATCCTGCCTCTCTCTCTTCCTCCTGCTGTGGCCATGTGAAGTGCTCGCTCCCCACTTTGCCTTCCCCCCATGATTGTAAGTTTCCTGAGATCTCCCCAGAAGCTAAGCAGATGTCAGCATCATACTTTCTGTACAGCGTGACGAACCATAGACAATCAAACTTCTTTTCTTTATAAATTACCCAGTCTCAGAGGTTTCCTTATAGCAATGCGAGAATGGACTAATACAATATTCTTTCAAAATAAAATTTATTATTCATTGATACAAAATGCGTGTATTTTAAAAGCTATAATTGTGTTTACTTTTTTAGGAAATAAGCCTTGCTAGTTATTATACCACTGAAGCCATTTGTGATCATAGAAAAAATCAACACATTTGGAACACTTGCCCTTTTATAAAATAAAAACACACATTTCTTCTAAGAACATTCTTGTCAGATAACCAGTACAGACTTTCAGGGCCTTCTTCATGTTACTCACAGCTACTATAAAAATGGATTGCTTTTACAAAAATTAACCCACTTTTTATCTTACAGGTTGAAAACTGCAATTTGTTATAATATATGGAAGAAAAACAACTGTATAACACCATCTCTGTCAATCACATTGTGGAACACTATGCTTCCCTCAGGATGGTCTCCTG
This sequence comes from Rhinopithecus roxellana, assembly GCF_007565055.1. NCBI lineage: Eukaryota > Metazoa > Chordata > Mammalia > Primates > Cercopithecidae > Rhinopithecus > Rhinopithecus roxellana. Next base: position 101,437,580 of record NC_044562.1, read on the forward strand.
CATATGCAGCAATGACCTTCTTCCACATGGACAACTGTCAATCTCTATTAAAGAACATTTTCTTTCTATTTATTAAATTAAAATGAATTTCACTATAAGGTCTTACATTTTTCCATGTCTTAGTACCTGTCTACTTTGGAGGCCATCATTCCCAACAAAAACAGGATGGAGTGAGAATACATAGGAAGCCTAGTAATCTGAATAGAATTTTATTATCAAACATGAAAGTAATAGTGGAGGCCGGGCATGGTGGCTCAAGCCTGTAATCCCAGCACTTTGGGAGGCCGAGACGGGTGGATCACGAGGTCAGGAGATCGAGACCATCCTGGCTAACATGATGAAACTCCGTCTCTATTAAAATATACAAAAAAAAAAAAAAAAAAAAAAAACTAGCCGGACGAGGTGGTGGGTGCCTGTAGTCCCAGCTACTCAGGAGGCTGAGGCAGGAGAATGGCATAAACCCGGGAGGCGGAGCTTGCAGTGAGCTGAGATCCGGCCACTGCACTCCAGCCCGGGCAACAGAGCGAGACTCCGTCTCAAAAAAAAAAAAAAAAAAAAAAAAAAGAAAGTAATAGTGGAAACATTACAAGAATTAGAATTTATTAAGGTATTTATTCCCTTAGGCCTTCTACTTGAAGGTAGTCAAAACAATCCATTGAACATTGTTGGAAACATTAAGAGAATTTGGTGTATTGGCTGGTCATAAAATCAGTGTATAAAAGTCAACAGACTTTTTTATACACTGTGCAGATGACATGATTGTATATTCAGAAAGCCCCATTGTCTCAGCCCAAAATCTCCTCAAGCTGATAAGCAACTTCAGCAAAGTCTCAGGATACAAAATTAATGTGCAAAAATCACAAGCATTCTTATACACCAGTAACAGACAAACAGAAAGCCAAATCATGAATGAACTTCCATTCATAATTGCTTCAAAGAGAATAAAATACCTAGGAATCCAACTTACAAGGGATGTAAAGGACCTCTTCAAGGAGAACTACAAACCACTGCTCAGTGAAATAAAAGAGGACACAAACAAATGGAAGAGCATACCATGCTCATGGATAGGAAGAATCAATATCGTGAAAATGGCCATACTGCCCAAGGTAATTTATAGATTCAATGCCATTCCCATCAAGCTATCAACGAGTTTCTTCACCAAATTGGAAAAAACTGCTTTAAAGTTCATATGGAACCAAAAAAGAGCCTGCATTGCCAAGACAATGCTAAGTCAAAAGAACAAAGCTGGAGGCATCACGCTACCTGACTTCAAACTATACTACAAGGCTACAGTAACCAAAACAGCATGGTACTGGTACCAAAACAGAGATATAAACCAATGGAATAGAACACAGTCCTCAGAAATAATACCACACATCTACAGCCATCTGATCTTTGACAAACCTGAGAGAAACAAGAAATGGGGAAAGGATTCCCTATTTAATTAAAGGTGCTGGGAAAATTGGCTAGCCATAAGTAGAAAGCTGAAACTGGATCCTTTCCTTACCCCTTATACGAAGATTAATTCAAGATGGATTAGAGACTTAAATGTTAGACCTAATACCATAAAAACCCTAGAAGAAAACCTAGGTAGTACCATTCAGGACATAGGCATGGGCAAGGACTTCATGTCTAAAACACCAAAAGCAATGGCAACAAAAGCCAAAATCAACAAATGGGATCTAATTAAACTAAAGAGTTTCTGCACAGCAAAAGAAACTACCATCAGAGTGAACAGGCAACCTACAGAATGGGAGAAAATTTTTGCAATCTACTCATCTGACAAAGGGCTGATATCCAGAACCTACAAAGAACTCAAACAAATTTACAAGAAAAAAAACAACCCCATCAAAAAGTGGGCAAAGGATATGAACAGACATTTCTCAAAAGAAGACATTCATACAGCCAACAGACACATGAAAAAATGCTCATCATCACTGGCCATCAGAGAAATGCAAATCAAAACCACAATGAGATACCATCTCACACCAGTTAGAATGGCAACCATTAAAAAGTCAGGAAACAACAGGTGCTGGAGAGGATGTGGAGAAATAGGAACACTTTTACACTGTTGGTGGGATTGTAAACTAGTTCAACCATTATGGAAAACAGTATGGCGATTCCTCAAGGATCTAGAACTAGATGTACCATATGACCCAGCCATCCCACTACTGGGTATATACCCAAAGGATTATAAATCATGCTGCTATAAAGACACATGCACACGTATGTTTATTGCGGAACTATTCACAATAGCAAAGACTTGGAATCAACCCAAATGTCCATCAGTGACAGACTGGATTAAGAAAATGTGGCACATATACACCACGGAATACTATGCAGCCATAAAAAAGGATGAGTTCGTGTCCTTTGTAGGGACATGGATACGGCTGGAAACCATCATTCTCAGCAAACTATCGCAAGAACAGAAAACCAAACACCGCATGTTCTCACTTATAGGTGGGAACTGAACAATGAGATCACTTGGACTTGGGAAGGGGAACATCACACTCCGGGGCCTATCATGGGTGGGGGCGGGGAGGGATTGCTTTGGGAGTTATACCTGATGTAAATGATGAGTTGATGAGTGCTGATGAGTTGATGGGTGCAGCACACCAACATGGCACAAGTATACATATGTAACAAACCTGCACGTTATGCACATGTACCCTAGAACTTAAAGTATAATAATAAATAAATAAATAAATAAATAAAAAAGAAAACAGGTAGTATGTTGGGAAAACAAATTGTCCCTGGCACAAAGTGGTGACCCAATACCTGAATATTTCCTACTGGTGACCTGGGAAAATGTCCCAGTGGATGGGAAATTCTTATTGGTACAATAATTCGAACTTTTAGAAAATAAATGAGAAATAAAGCTTACAAGGACAATGGAATTGGCCAAATATTACTAAATTATATTGATGCCCATAAGGATCATGGGAAACTAAGGGCTAACATTTAAAGCTAAGAATTGGGGCCTACAAGGTATATATGGTGGCATATAAAGACACCTTTATTTCCAACAACAGTAAAGCAGACAAAGCTGAGGATGGAACTCAGGATCTGATAGGGTAGCAGAGCTCCAGAGATATTTAAGTACACAGCCAAGGCAAGTCGGTTTTGCTAAAGTAAGAGCCTTGATTAGGAAAATCTGGATCCTACAATGTGAAATGGAAATGTCTGAGTGAATGCTCTCGAGATTTTTGTTCTGCAAAACCTTTGAATTCTTAGAGTTGTCTCTAAGTGACCCAATTCTCTGGAGTAAGAGCCAGAATTTTCCCCACGCTGGAAGAATATGCAGAAACCTCTCACCCAAAAGGCAAGAGGCACCACTACTAAGGAATTGCTAAACCTCCCCACTGATCTGCCAGGTTAAACCTCAATGTAATCAATTGTGGACCTGCTGGTCTTGATGAGGAAGGAAAGAGGTTACAACCAGAAGTTACTACATGAATTAGCAAACACGTATTGGCAGTAGTTAGGGCAATACCCTGGAGGCAGATTTTAAGGGGACTTGATCAAGGATGCTACAATGTAATATTGCAAAAGCAAAGTATCATTGACTTGGGAGGACTTTCCTGATGAAACAGAAAACCTCAGGAGATATGGCACATTTGTTGTTAGAATGGCTCTTAGAAGTTGGAAGAAAGTGATAACCCATTCTGAGTGAACTGGAAATATTGAGTTACCCTGAATGATGGTATATGGCCGAAGGAACTAGACAAGTTTGAATAGAAGATTCATCAGAGGATTATATTCCCCAGCAGGACCTGGAGGACATACGTTTTATCAAGGCCATCAGAAATACTGGTTGGAAGGGAAGTTCAGAGTTGGGTCTCTCTATAGGCCAAGGCTGTTAGCAGCAGAGGTAATCACAGAACTGGGTTCATTAACCTCCATAAGGATAACAGTGCCCTGAAGTACAAGAGGCCAGGTAGTGGTACTTAACCTTCAAAAGCCGGGGTCTCAGTTGTTGTAACAACTGGGAAGGTTGGAGGAGCAGCCAAGTGAGTTCGACACATAGGAGTTGTGGAGGTGGTTAATAGTGCATGAAATTACTAGGGGTAAAATAAACAGGTTAACAATGAGAATCCTTCTTTCTATCTACAACTAGAAAAAAAAACATGAATCAACAAGAAAGAGGCCGAGGGCAGTTGCTCAAGTAAAAAGTCACTATAGTTTTGTTCCAATCCAAGAACTGAACTGAAGATCCACTCATATCTGAACCTGCTGACTGAAGAAATGGCCAGGTATCTGGGAGGTAAGATATTATAACACCATGGCAAGTATGTATTGCAATAATTTAGTCCTTTTACAAAAGAAGCTCCATGTGGGAAAGCAGAATACTATTTAACACAGTGTTCAAAAGTTGATGTTAGTAGCCAGAAATCCAAAGCTTCAACATGGTCCTCTTTTTAAAGTTAGGGTTTATGAGGGCCAGGAAAAAAAATGGAATTCTGGCCAAAGACTGGCTTATATTTACTCCACTAATTCTGGGAACTGATCCTTAACTTAAAAAAAAATATATATATATATATATTATGGTAGGAAGGTTTGCTGGGATTCTGACATAAATAGGCCCACCCTTTTTATTGTATGGCATTAGACTCTGACAAGAGACACAAAGACTATACCCTTAAGCTGTACTGAGTAAGAGTGAAGATAATTCTTGCTGAGGAATGATAGCTATTTAGGGAAGATTATTACTGCTTTGTTCACAAAGTTAAGACATTGCTCCGGTTTTGTTGTCTTCAGATATTTGGATTATATGGTTACTGAAGTTGAAGTTGTTGGAGTCAGAGTGGGCAAAACCTGGTAACATGCAAGCTTCACAATATAAAGAGCTTAATATTCTTCTTGATGTGCTGACGTCTACTGGCTCAGGGTCACTAGCTCTGTAACAAACCAGACCTTTATCTGTGACCCTCCAAATAAGCTTGGTTGCTAGGTTTTACTATTATTAACAGCGATTTTGATGAAAACAATGTCTTACGTTTGTAAAACTTTCTATGGTTCAAATGGCATTGCACATCTGAACAGTCCTATAAACCATTTATTTGCTCTTCACAACCCATTCTTGAGGTATCAGAGACATTAACAGACTTAGATCTGAGAATCAGAGGTGTTAAATGTCTTGCCCCAATTTATTCAGTTAGTAAGTAGCAAAGACAGAAGAAACCAGGCCTTCCAACATCTAGTCTAGTGCTTTTACCACTAAGATGATAATAAATGTTAATAATATTAAATACATACTATACAGTAGGAATTATGCTTGGTTCTTTGCATGTATTATTTAATTCCCAAAGAAACCGTATAAGGGAAGTATTAAGACTCCCATTATAGAGATGAGGAAACTGAGGCATCATGCCCACCAAGTAAGAAGCAAACTATGGGACTCTAAAGCTCAAATTGATTCAATACCCTGAGTTGATTACTTAATATTGTTACTTGAGTCACCCTCTATTTCAGGCATTTCCTTCCCATTTCCAAGGAAAAGCATATAAGGAAAGGAGTAGCACAAAATGCAGAGTGGCCTGAAGGAGAGAATGAAAAGAAAAAACTCGGGTGAAACTGGCATTCTGGTATTAAGGACTACTGGCTAACAGAATACTGAAGCCAGGAGCAACACTATCCTTTTTCTGTGGCCACTGAAAAATGAATCCTTTGTTTGGCTTGTAAGTACTGTCTTATCCCAGTTGTCCAGACCACTTCTGCCTCCTAACTTATCATTCCAAACATGTTGGCCACTGTGAGACCACTTTTCATAGGTACTTCATTTATTGCAATGTCCTAATAGAGTGTAAGATGCTCAAGGCCAGGCTCTGGACTCTTGGGAACAGAATCTAAAACTTTACCACAACTTCACAGACAAACATACCATTTACACATGCAAACACAGAAATGTATTTTTAAATCATTTTTAAATGGTTTTGATCATCACATATCTCCCATGTCCTGCAGAAAACAATGTCACATATATTTTGTCATGCATCAATGTCACCCAATGTACCTCTCCACCATTTTTTGTTTTATTTCCTAAATCCTACACTTCTCATTCATAGAATACTGAAAAATTTAAATTTGCAAATGTTAGATAATTTTCGTGCCTTCATGACTTTTTTGTTTTCTCTTTGCTTTGAAATACCTCCGCAGTCTTCTCAAATTGCTAAATTCCTGCTTATTCTCCAAATTCAAACATATAAACTTTTTACCTCTTCAACCAAAATCATTCAATTCCTTTCTTCCAAATATCCAGTCTTTGCTTATATATTGATTACAATAATTATTTTGCTGGCTTACATTGAAGTTGATAATATTTAATCTGTGTTTTCAGTTTTTCATTTATGTGAGTGCTAGATGGCACTCCTTAAAAGCAGACTTTAATATAACCTGATTATGTGATCATCTTAGCTCCTACTTCATAAGACTATGAACTCGGCCGGGCGCGGTGGCTCAAGCCTGTAATCCCAGCACTTTGGGAGGCCGAGACGGGCGGATCACGAGGTCAGGAGATCGAGACCATCCTGGCTAACACGGTGAAACCCCGTCTCTACTAAAAATACAAAAAAAAAAAAAAACTAGCCGGGCGAGGTGGCGGGCGCCTGTAGTCCCAGCTACTCGGGAGGCTGAGGCAGGAGAATGGCGTAAACCCGGGAGGCGGAGCTTGCAGTGAGCTGAGATCCGGCCACTGCACTCCAGTCCGGGCGACAGAGCAAGACTCCGCCTCAAAAAAAAAAAAAAAAAAAGACTATGAACTCTTTGTTTACCTTGGTAGTATTACCTTGGTAGTACTACCAAATTAGTAATTAGAGTAATAATATCTGTTACCATATCCTAAAAAACTACCATGTGCTACACATCTTAGCTATCTTATTTCAATGGATTCTTTTAAATAGGTTTGGGTGATGAATACAAAGTTTCTTCTATAGATAAAGTAAGTCTAGGAGAGATTAACTTGCTTAAATTCACACAGGAATTTAGTGTCAAATATGAGATTTGAATCCAGATCTGTTTGAAGAAAAGGTCTGTATGTGTAAACACTTTTTGCACAGTCTCTCAAAAACCAGCAAGTGGTAAACTTATCTGAATGTAAATTTACCTCTTGAGACATGATAATTTTCTTTTTTTTTTTTTTTTTTTTTTTTGAGATGGAGTCTCTCTCTGTCACCAGGCTCGAGTACAGTGGCACGATCTCGACTCACGGCAACCTCTGCTTCCCGGGTTCAAGCGATTCTCCTGCCTCAGCCTCCCAAGTGGCTGGGATTATAGGCACACACCACTATGCCCAGCTAATTTTTGTATTTTAAGTGGAGACAGGGTTTCACTATGTTGGCTAGGATAGTCTCCATCTCTTGACATCGTGATCTGCCCACCTCGGCCTCCCAAAGTGCTAGGATTACAGGTGTGAGCCACTGCGCCCAGCCTGAGAAATGATAATTTTCTATTATATAATTGAATGAATTATAGGGAATAAAGCACTACTTTTGGTGTTTTAACAAAGATAAAAGAAATACCTAATTCCATTCAAATGTATTATTATATAAGTAGCCAACTTTTAAAACAAAGCCTTTATTTAAAAAATAAATACATTGGGCCACAACTATTTCTTGACTTGGGGATCATTTTAAGACAATATTCTTAATATTTTGTTGAAAATAAGACAAAAAGATGATAATGCAGAAATTTGGGAGCATAAGTTAAACTGTTAGAAAGTAGGTTATGCAATCCATACAAAGACCTCTTATCAAAAGGCAGAGAAACCACTCAAGGATTACATTAAGTAATAGGGTTAAGAAGAATATGGTCTGAAAAAAAATGAGTATCTTCTAATAACTGTAAGTACATGAGTTTTTAAAATGCCATACATAATATCCATGAAATTATGTTGCATAATGTAATAACACGTTAGGCTACCATTAATGCATTATAACTATGTCATTTGGAAGGCTAATTTTTTTGTATAAAACCACTTAACTACATAAAATTGAAAATAATGATTATTGTAACTACTTTCACTTTTCATCTTCAGGAGTTCAGGATTAAATACTCCATATGCAGTTATTTTATGGTGATGTGTATTTTTATGGAGTGGTCATATAGTGTTCTAAGTAATAATTGTCTTAAAATTCCAAAATACATAAATCATAAGATCTTTTCACATATTATAATTATGAGAAGTCAAGATAAGTCACTTAACACTTACTTAACAATGCATATAAAGTTGAACACAGAATTTGGATAAAATTTTAAAAGAAAACTGCAAGTTTCAAGAAAAAGCTTAATGTTAAAAAACACAGGGCCAGTACATCTAATATAGTTAAGACCAATTTTCTTAGATGCATTTATTCTTTTAAAGTACTGATATTCACAACTATTTGAAATAATTTTTTACTGAACCAATTTATTCTAAGGCGCAGAAATCTCCACCTAGATTGTTTTGGTTGAGATTCATTTACAAAAAGAAAGAAAAAAAAAGGAGGGGAAACAGGATTTTATGAGCTAGGCCATATATTTTATATGCAGACTTTTTTTTTTTTTTTTTTTTTTTGAGACGGAGTCTCGCTGTGTCGCCCAGGCTGGAGTGCAGTGCCCGGATCTCAGCGCACTGCAATCTCCGCCTCACGGGTTCACGCCATTCTCCTGCTTCAGCCTCCCGAGCAGCTGGGACTACAGGTGCCCGCCACCTCGCCCGGCTAGTTTTTTGTATTTTTAGTAGAGACGGGGTTTCACCGTGTTAGCCAGGATGGTCTCGATCTCCTGACCTTGTGATCCACCCGTCTCGGCCTCCCAAAGTGCTGGGATTACAGGCTTGAGTCACCGCGCCCGGCCCATATGCAGATTTTTCTAAATCCATGTAAAATATTTTCTCCATCTTTAGGAATAAGAAGACTGAGACTCAAAGAGGTAACGATCTACTTAATGTAACAGAGCTTATAAGCAATCAAGAGAGGTTTCCAAATCACCATGCAGTATGTATTCAGTTAACTTTACCTGAGCATTTATTAGAAACAAGGCATGGCTCTTGAGGCTGAAGATTGCAAAAATGTTTAAGATACAATTTCTATCCTTAAGGATCTCACATATAGTGAAGAGAAACAAATAAATGCTTGAAATGTAATGTGATAAGGACTGTAAAGGATCCATTTTTAACACACTATAGGAATTTATGAAATCTTCCTATAATATGTATATCATGAGTAGAATAATATATTATGAAAAGTAAGGAAAGAAAAAACTGCAATTTGACTGAAATCTGTCCTTGTAGGTTCTATTTACCTGCTATTCTTTTAGTTTTCTCTTGTACTTTCTGGCTATTTAAGCTCAAATATCTGCTAGAAACTATTCTGTGAGCAAAGAACCTTGACAGTATGCTTGATAAATGTCATATTATACAATTGTTCATCAAATAGGAAATAATTTTGGATCCTAAAAAATTTCTACAGTTTGCCTTCAAGAATAGGTAAAGACTATATAAAGGTTGATGACAAAGTGTTCAAATGGAGATTAGGTAGAAGAAAGCCCCAAAGTGACTCCGTTGACTAAACAACACTCTTACACTTATCATTATATTGAGTTCTCCAAATCTCAGTCACTAAAATTTCATTTGTCTTTTGTGATAGGGTTTCCCTCACGTGCAAAATTTACTGATTTTACATATGCAAGCATTACAGACGGCCATGTGCATTTTCTACCCCATTCAAGATTACAGTATTTATTTTTTAAGTAATATCTACATTATAAATCTTTAAAAGTGTTAATGTATTTTCATGGATTTATGACTAAGATTCTTCATTCTATTCTTTTTCTCTATTATATTTATCATTTCATTCTTGTTTTTTTTTTTTTAATATTTCTGGCCATAAATAAGATCAATCCCATCCTACTTTTCTCTTCATTATTTCATTTCTTTCTTCCTATCTCTCTCTCCTTTTTTTTTTTTTTTTTGCATTGGAGTTGGCAACATATCCCAATTATTATCAGCTGCAAATTTAATTAGCATGCTGTTTATTTCTTCTTCCAGATAATTAATAAAGTTGTTAGAGAAAAACTTGGATGAACACCAAGCACCCCACCAGACAGCTCCCCTAAGTCAGATGCTCTGCCATTTATAATTACCTTTCTCTTATGGTCCTTAAGCAAATTTTCAGTGCTCATTCCAGAGCCAATTTAAATTAATTTGGAGGGAAATACTTTAAGAAACACAGGAACTGTTTCACAGTTCCTTCTCAGAGCTTGGATTCTGTAAAACATTTATATTTTATTACTCATGCCAAAACTATATTAATGAAATTGAATATTTAAGGACTAGGAGAACAAAATCTGAAAGTTCTCAATGAGAGAGCATGGTCTCAATAAACATTTAAGACAAAGCTCTAATTGCATTATTTATGAGTTAAATGAGAACATGAAAGAGGCATTTACTTTTCACCTTTTGTGCCACTGATTTCCCATTTCACTTAACTTAATGAAATTACTAGCTGATTTCAAGTTTTATTAATCATTTTCTGGCATATAATATGCTACATAGTAATATACTGAAAAATAATTAAATTTTTGCCAAAATTGAAGAAAGATTTTAAGAAAGTTTTATATTTAGATATCAATTTAACAGTTTTCAAGAATAAAAGTTTAGTAGTGTTTTCTCAATTTTAAACTCATGTAAGGCCAAATTTAAATATCCAAATTTAAATATTCTTGTGTTTCCACATTATGTGTTAATATACAAGGATATTATTATGGTATGTGTTACCATCTTTTGAATCCTACAGTCATAGAATTTTAAAGCTAGAAGGTACACAAACTAATATTTAATATAATCTCTTCATTTCATAAGTGAAAAAAAGACTCTGAACTCAATAATAGTAACTGGTTCAGATTGATCACTCTAGTAGTGTGATACAAATAACCACTTTTTGGAATCAAAACTTTAGAAAGTCAATTCTCTTGAAGACAGATTTAAAATTCCTTATGTTCTGAACATGTTGATCGTGGCAGCAATCTAGAAGACTATTGTATTTGTACTGTGTGGATTAAGTAATTGCTTACATATTTGCCAGAAGCCAAGAAGTCATCACAATCAAAAGATGGTAATGTAAATGAATGGTATTAATATAATTAGATTGTTATAGCACAACCAATCTATAGTATGTGGAGTTATAAACTGCCTACTCAATTACTGGAAACAGACAGATATGCCAATGATCATTTGTCATAGTTACATTCGAGCTAAGGGTATTTATTAATAGATGAAAAGTTCCAGGAACTCTAGGAGAAGGGCCAATAAAGAATTTTAACAGCCAATAACCCCTTCTTGTGTCTAATCAAAATAAACAAGCAGACGTAATTTAGAGATTTTTGTTAAGTTTTATCTTGTCATAACTCACAAAGCAATTATAGTTACTTAAAAATCTGTAATAAGTTAAAATGTTTCCAAAGGAAACAGCTTTGTTTTTCTGTAGTTAAGACTAATATACTATGTTCAAAATGTGCCTATTCCTTTATTTTTCAATGTGAGAGCTCAATGTCATAGGTATAAGTAAACTATATAGAATATTGATATTAAGTAGGTTTCTTTAAGTATGAGATCCACTGTTGCCAAACTATTCTCTTACATCACCATTTTCCCAAGAAGCTATTAAATTTGAGATACGATGTGCTATTTCCACTTACAAGTACATCCCAGAATATAAACACAATACTATTTGCTGCGAATCTGATAATGCAAATTCTCTTTCTCACAAATGTCTAACAACATATTAAGGATCTATTTCCTTGAAGTGAAAAATCTTTCCAATAGTCAGAATGTAAATTATTGTTGAGGAAGCTATTAAGATGCAAGCCAAATGTATCAAATGTTGTGGGAAACCTCCTAGATTAAGCCTCTTTACATGTTACACAAGTGTTCAAGCTCTTTAGTTTAATTAAGCCCCAGCAATTTATCTTTGTTTTCACTGCATTTGCTTTGGGGTTCTTGGTCATGAAATCCTTGCCTAAGTCAATGTCTAGAAGGGGTTTTCCAATGTTGTCTTCTAGAATTTTTATAGTGTCAGGTATTAGATTTAAGTCCTTAATCCTTCTTGAGTTGATTTTTATATAAGGTAAGAGATGAAGATCCACTTTCATCCTCCTACATGTGGCTAGCCAATTAGCACAGCACCGTCTGCTGTAAAGGGGGTCCTTTCCCCATTTTATGTTTTTGCTTGCTTTGTCAAAGATCAGTTCACCTTAGGTATTTTGGTTTATTTCTGGGTTCTCTATTCTGTTCCACTGGTCTATGTGTCCATCTGTATACCAGTATCTTCCTGTTTTGGTGACTACGGCCTTATAGTATAGTTTGAAATCAGGTAATGTGATGCCTCCAGATTTTTTTTTTTTTTTTTTTTTTTTTTTTTTTTTTTTTTTTTTTTTTTTTTTGCTTAGTCTTGCTTAGGCTATGCAGGCCCATTTTTGGTTCCACATGAATTTTAGAATTGTTTTTCCTAATTCCGTGAAAAATGATGGTGGTATTTTGATGGGAATTGCACTGAATTTGTAGATTGCTTTTGGCGATATGGCCATTTTCACAATATTGATTCTACCCATCCATGAGCATGGGATGTGTTTCCATTTGTTTGTGTCATCTGTGATTTCTTTTAGCAGTGTTTTCCTTGTAGAGGTCTTTTGCTTTCTTGATTAGGTATATTCCTAAGTATTTTATGTTTTTTGAAGCTATTGTAAAAGGGTTTGTGTTCTTGATTTAATTTTTGCTTGGTCGCTGTGGGTGTACATTAATTTTATATCTGGAAACTTTGCTGATTCTTTTATCAGTTCTATGAGCTTTCTGGGGGAATCCTTAAGATTTTCTAGGTAAACAATCATATCATCACCAAACAGCAACAGTTTGAATTTCTCTTTACCAATTTAGATGCCTTTTATTCCTTTCTCTTCACTGATTGCTTTGGCTAGGACTCTTAGTACTATGTTGAAGAGGAGTGGTGACAGTGGACATCCTTGTCTTGTTCCAGTTTTCAGAGGGAATGCTTTCAGCTTTTCCCAATTCAGGATTATGTTGGCTGTGGGTTTGTCATACATGGCATTTATTACATTGAGGTATGTCCTTTCTATGCCAATTTTGCTGAGAGTTTTAAACATAAAGCAATGCTGGATTTTGTCAAATGCTTTTTCTTCATCTTTTGAGATGCTCATGTGATTTATGTTCTCAATTCTCTTTATGTTGTGTATCACATTTATTCACTTGAGGATGTTAAGTCATCCCTATATACCTTGAATGAACCCCACTTGATCATGGTGGATTATCTTAATATATTGTTGGATTCAATTACCTAGTATTTTATTAAGAATTTTAGCCTTTCTGTTCATCAGGGATATTGGTCTGTAGTTTTCTTTTCTAGTTATGTCCTTTCCTGGTTTTGGCATTAGAGTGACAGTGGCTTGACAGAATGATTTAAGGACGGTTCGCTCTTTCTCTATCTTGCAGAATAGTGTCAGTAGGATTGAATGTCTGGTTGAATTCTACTGTGAATCCGTCTGGTCCTGAACCATTTTTTGTTGTTGTTGATAATTTATAAATTATCATTTCAATCTTGCTGCTTGTTATTGGTCTGTTCAGAGTATCTAATTCTACCTGATTTAAGCTAGGAGGGTTGTATCTTTCCAGGAATTGATCCATCTCTTCTAGATTTTGTAGTTAATATGAATAAAGGTGTTCATAGTAGCCTTGAATGATCTTTCGTATTTCTATGGTGTCAGTTGTAATATCTCTCATTTCATTTCTCATTGAGGTTTTTGGATTTTTCTCTTCTTTTCTTGGTTAATCTTGCTAATGGTCTATCCATTTTATTTATCTTTTCAAAGAACCAGCTTTTTGTTTTATCTTTTGTATTTTCCATTTGTTTATTTCAATTTTATTTAGTTCTGCTCTGATCTTGGTTATTTTCTTTTTTTCTGCTTGGTTTGGGTTCAGTTTCTTCTTGTTTCTCTAGTTCCTTGAGGTGTAACCTTAGATTGTCTGTGCTGTTTCAGACTTTTTGATGTAGGCATTTAGGGCTATGAACTTTCCTCTTAGCACTGCCTTTGCTGTATCCCAGAAGTTTTGATAAGTTGTGACACTATTGTTCAGTTTCAAGAATTTTTAGATTTCCATCTTCATTTCATTTTTTACCCAATGATCATTCAGGAGCAGGTTATTTGATTTCCATGTATTCGCATGGTTTTGAAAGTTCCTTTCGGAGTTGATTTCCAGTTGTCTTCCACTGTGGTCTGAGAGAGTATATAATTTCAATTTTCTTAAATCTATTGAAGCTCATTTTGTGGCCTGTCATATGATCTATCTTGGAGAAAGTTCCATGTGCTGTTGAGTAGAATGTATATTCTGTGGTTGTTGGAATGTGCTGTATATATCTGTTAAGTTCTTTTTTTTTTTTCCAGGGTATAGTTTAAATCCATTGTTTTGTTGTTGACTTTCTGTCTTGATGACCTGTCTAGTGCTGTCAGTGGAGTATGGAAGTCCCCCCACGATTATTGTGTTGCTGTCCATCTCATTTCTTAGGTCTGTTAGTAATTGTTTTATAAATTTGGGACCTCCAGTGTTAGGTGCATAAATTTTTAGGATTGTGATATTTTCCTCTTGGACAAGGCCTTTTATCACTATACAATGTCTCTCTTTGCCTTTTTTAATTGCTGTTGCTTTAAAGTTTGTTTTGTTTGATATAACAATAGCTAGCTACTCATACTTGCTTTTGCTGTCCATTTGCATGAAGTATCTTTTTTCCACCCCTTTACGTTAAGTTTATGTGAATCCTTATGTATTAGGTGAGTCTCTTGAAGGCAGCAGATAGTTGGTTGGTGAATTCTTACCCATTCTGGAATTCTGTATCTTTTAAGTGGGGCATTTAGGCCATTTACATTCAGTTAGTATTCAGATGTGAGGTACCATTCTATTCATTGTGCTGTTTCCTGTATATCTTTGTTTTTGGTTTTGTTTTTTAAATTGTATTTTTGTTTTTTAGGTCCTGTGAGATTTATGTTTTAAAGAGGTTCTGTTGTGATGGTTTTCCAGGATTTGTTTCAAGATTTAGAGCTCCTTTTAGCAGTTCTTGTAGTGATAGCTTGGTAGTGGTGAATTCTCTCAGCATTTGTTTGTCTGAAGACAACTATATCTTTCCTTCATATATGAAACTTAGTTTCACTGGATACAAAATTCTTGGCTGATAATTGTTTTGTTTGAGGAAGCTGAAGATAGGGCCCCAATCCCTTCAAGCTTGTAGGGTTTCTGCTGAGAAACCGCTTGTAATCTGATGGGTTTTCTTTTATAGGTTATGTGGTGCTTTTGTCTCACAGCTCTTAAGATTCTTTCCTTCATCTTAACTTTAGATAACCTGATGACAATCTGCCTAGGTGTTAATCTTTTTGCAATAAATTTCCCAGGTGTTCTTTGAGCTTCTTGTAGTTGGACGTCTAGGTCTCTAACAAGGCCAGTGAAGTTTTCCTTGATAATTCCCTCAAATATATTTTCCAAACTTCTAGATTTCTCTTATTCCCCAGAAACACTGATTATTCTTAGGTTTGTTCATTTAACATAACCCCAGACTTCTTGAAGGTTTGTTCATATTTTCTTGTTCTTTTTTGTCTTTGTTAGATTGGGTTAATTCGAAAACCTTATCTGTGAACTCTAAAGTTCTTTCTTCTGCTTGCTCAATTTGATTCCTGAGACTTTCCAGAGTATTTTACATTTCTATAAGTGTGTCCATTGTTTCCCGAAGTTTTTTTTTAATTTATGCTATCTATTTCATTGTATATTTCTCCCTTCACTCATACCTTTTTCTAAATTTCCTTACATTGGGCTTTGCCTTTCTCTGGTACCTCCCTGATTAGCTTAATAACTAACCTCCTGAATTCTTTTTCAGATAAATCAGGAATTTCTTCTTGGATACATTGCTGGTGAGCTAGTGTGATTATTTGGGGGTGTTAAAGAACCTTCTTTGGTCATATTACCATGGTTGGTTTTCTGGTTCATTCCCATTTGGGTAGGATCTGTCAGAGGGAAGGTCTAGGGCTGAAGACTATTGTTCAGATATCTTTGTCCCACAGGCTATTCCCTTGATGTAGCGAGCCTCCACACACTGCTCTGTCCATCCAAGTCAGAGCTGCAATCTAGTCCTGCCTCCGTGCTGGATGCTTACTGTCATGGAACATTGGACTCTAAGTTCTTCAGCTTTGAGACTCAGAATGGCTTCCTTGCTCCTCAGCTTGCAAATGGCCTATTGTGGGACCTTGTGATCATGTGACTTAACACTTAATAAACTCATATATACACACACACACACACACACAACTATATTATATATGTATTATATATAATATACATCCTGTTATATAACACACACACACACACACACACACACACACACACACACATATCCTATTAGTTCTGACCCTCTGGAGAACTCTGACTAATACAGTGGTCAGTTAATGATTGGACATACATTTCCTTAAATGTCTTGAATTAATAAATCTCTCAACTTAGCCAAGGAGCTCTGTGTATGTTATGGGGAATCCCTTAAACTTTCCATCAGCCTTCATTTCCTGCTGCCTAAGAGCCTCAAGGTTAGCCCTAAGTGAGAGACTGGAACCTTCTCAGTGTTACCCAGGCATAACTACAAGCTTGCACATGCACATAGCTTTCTAAATACTCAGGAATATGAAGCCATTTTTCAAAGTATCTTATGAACATCTCATTTCACTTTTTTTTTTCTCTTTTAAGTGCTTTGCCAACTTTCTGATGGCCCCAGCTATTATTATCTCCTCAGGCAGCTACAAGGTTTAACAATGCTTATTGATTGTTTTTTGTTTTGTTTTGGTTTTTTAATACTGGGGAAAAAAAGGTTGTTTGCAGTGAGTAAATTCTAAGTCAGGTCAAGTAAAGGCAGGCTCTGCAAGTGAGGGTTCCAGGAAACTGCCAGACAGGTTAAATAATGACACTTCTCTGTGAACTGGGCTTTTGAGGAACAATTCTGCTTCATCCAGTAGCTTTTAGACTGCTAGTTTCATGACTATTGTGACTGCAAGAATTTAAGGCTACAAAAGAGTGGAAATAGAAGGGTGAGAATATGGCAAGTTCAAATGTCATAGTTTGTGATTCATCTATTTTTTTAAAAAAATAAAAACTCTGCATATTGTTGCAAGCCTTTGTTTAATTTACAGAGTTCTAAAATACTACTTTCACATTTTTTTCATTCATCTTATTTATTTTACAGAAGAGCATATTTTTGAAGGTCCTTTCTCTGCTCTTCCAAATGTGGCTCTCTCTCTCTTTGACATTTTAACTTTTTCATTTTTTAAGGGATTAGTCTATTTATTGTAAAGAATGCCCTCAATTTAGTTTTGTCTGATATTTTCTCATAGCTAGGCACAAATATAAACTTTGGTAGCAACGTGAAAGAAGTGATCCTGGTCTTTAGTGCATCCTCTCATAAGCCATATGATGCTTATCACATTACTTATAATGTTAACCATACTTGGTTAAGGTGGTGTCTGTCATATTTTTCCAATATTATTATTTTTCTATTTGTAATTAACAAATATGTTGTGGAGCTATACTTTGAGAATAAGTAACTATCTTACTTCACATCTAATTTTTACCCAACTGGTTTAACATTCATTAATGTTTACCTTAATAAATTATTATGATGGTTGCCAATGTTAATTTGCTAATTATTTCATCCCTCCAATATTATTTGGCCATATCCATGTCTTTTTATCACAGAGAATTTAAAGTTGATAGATCATAAATTCCAAGAAGATCAATACTATGTCTGTCTTATTCATGGCTGTAGCCCTGTGCTCAGAATACCTTTGAGGACGATCATTAATATATATTTCTTAATTAAATTCATGATGGACTAAGTGACTGAGCAAAAGGTGATGCTCATTTTAGTTATAAATCCTAAAAATAAATAGTAATAAATAAAAATAGACAAGTAATAATTAAGAATACTATATGATGTTATGTATTCACAGAATATACCACTCAAACCAATGGAACAGATATCAGCAGTGAAGAAATCTGGAACTGTCCAGTAATCAAAGCAATTAAACTATATCCTCAGGACTTGTAAATTAAGTTATAACAAATTTTACTAATAAAAAAGACGTTAACTAAAAATGGTTATATTTTTGAAGTGATAGTTTGCGTTATTACTATTCAAAATGTATCCCCTTCCTGTAAGAAAGTTACATTTTTCTTCCATGTTGGGCTCAAGTATGAGCCGGCCAATAAAATGTGAGTACAAATGCGTAGTAAAGAATTTGCCTTTGCCCAAAGAGACATCTGGCCTTTTCCCTGGCTTCTAGGAAATAATGTCTAAATATTTACAATTTCCTCTGCGATTTCAAGTATCTTTATTATTTATGATGGGCCCCTTGAACCCCATCTAATATTTTAGGCTAACGAGGTAACTCATGATAGAGGCCTCTCAGACCATGGGGTGTGAGACTGACCTTCTTGGGGGGTGGTGCTAGAAACAGTTCAACCACATGGACAATTAATCAATCATACCTGTTCAATGAGGTCCCAATAAAAAGTCTGTACACCAAAGTCTGGGTGAGGTTCCTGGTGTGGCAGTACTCTATGCATATTGTCACTCATAGATGCTGGGAAAGTAATGTGTCCTGAGGACAACAGAAGCTTTAAGTTTGGAACTTTCTTTGACTCTGCCCCATGCAACTCTTCCTTTGGTGGGTCCTATTTGGTATTCTTTTCCCTGTAATGTACAATAACCATGAGTAGACTAGCTCTCAGCAAATTTTCTGAGTACTTCCAGCAAGTTACTGAAACCTAGGATGGTTTCAGAAACTCCTTAAACTTGCATTGGTGTCAGAAATAGGACAGTCTTGGGGACTCTGCCCTCAGCCTTTACAGTTTGGTTTACTCCAGGTAGAAGGTGATACAGTTTCAGAGCAGAGTCTAAGAGTAAATGAATGCTTTGTGAAGCCCCCTTTTTCTCTGTTTCTGCAATCCTAGACGAATGGCTAATAAACTCTCCATAAAACTAGTTCTGTGAGTTCTTTTGATGAGACAGAGTTCAGCTGAACCCTCTGCCAAGCAGA
Source organism: Rhinopithecus roxellana (assembly GCF_007565055.1). Taxonomy (NCBI): domain Eukaryota; kingdom Metazoa; phylum Chordata; class Mammalia; order Primates; family Cercopithecidae; genus Rhinopithecus; species Rhinopithecus roxellana. The sequence continues at coordinate 101,456,690 of NC_044562.1, forward strand.
GATGGCCATGTAGCATTAATGGGAAAAAGACATTGCTGTATTAGTCAACTGAGATTTTAGGTTTGTTTGTTATCATATCAGAAACCACCCTACTGTAACTTATACACTCATTCTATAATATGGTAGACAAACAAAACAGCTATTTAGTATTTGTTCTATGGTACTTATTTCAGGCAAACACAAGTATTTCTTTTGCTAGAGAAATGTTTTATTATAAAATACAAAGGTAATTTATCAGGCCATAGTCATAATTCTAGTGTCCATGCAAATCAAATACCTTTGTTTTTATTCTAGTCTAATCAACCATCATATCTGCCTTCACAGTGAACCTATATTGCAGTAATGAACATTTCAGTTATTGAAACATTACAGTTGTCAACTGGCCTGGTGCAGTGGCTCATTCCTTAAATCCCAGCACTTTGGGAGGCCAAGGTGAGTACATCACTTGAGCTCAGGAATTTGAGACCAAGCTGGGCAACATAGTGAGACCCTGTCTCCATTAAAAAAAATATATACACAAATAACTGGACATGGTAGCACATACCTATGGTCCTAGCTACTCTGGGACTGAGGTAGGAGGATCACTTGAGCATGGAAGTTTGAGGCTACAGTGAGCCATGTTGGTGTCACTATACTCCAGCTTAGGCGACAGAGTGAGACTCTGTCTCAGAAGAAGAAAATTAAAATTGTCAATGAAAATATATAAATTAGCACTTTCCTTTTTATATTAGTCTCTTACAAATCCCTTAGAATCTCATCAGTTCATAAAGAGGACCTGCAAAGTTGAAAAAAGTTCGAAACATACCTACATTGATTCTATCACTTACAGAGGATCTGCTTTCATTGACACTTTCTATTTGCATAGCTCTTTAGCTGCTAAAATGTCAACTTCTTCAAAAATTCGTCCAAAGAGAGATGTTAACTACGTATGTGAAAAATGAAACTTTGCTACGATTTGAAGTTTTACTACCTTCTTTAGAGCATTTATATTTTCTCTTTATACTTCTTAAAATGTATCGATCATGTATAAAGTTATTCTCTTTGGAGTTTCCCTTTTGTGATAATAAATTATTGAACATGACATTGAAATAAATCATTTGAAACATTTGCAGCATTGTATATTTCCCACAACAAATACCTAAAGAGTTGAAGTCAATTGACACAGCAAGTAATTTGCTCTAACCATCTCTTCCATTCCTTTCAACAACTGTACATGCTTACCATGCCTTTGATTTCAATTTTTGTTATGTATTTTGTGAACAAATATGCTATGAAGAGCTGATGCACAGCTGTGTCAAATGGTTAAGCTAGTAAGGTACATTAACAGACTAAGGGAGAGGAATAAGCACCCATTAGCCAAAAGCCAGGAATATCCCATTTATTTTACATAAAGCCCATTTAAACCTATACTGCATTGAACACTGCAATTTAAAATAGATGGTTTTAAATCACCAACCACCTTCTTCCAGAAATTAACAAGAGACATTTCTAGAAATATAAAGACTGGACTCAGAGGTTTAGAGCATCTACCTCGTTTTAAAGGAAAACCGTAACAAAAGTTCCTATGGATTACCTGTTTATTGGTTACCTAGCATCCATTCTCATCCCCTTGTCCTGCCCACAGTTCACTAGAGAGACTGAAAAGTCTAGCTACTTTCTTTTCCAACCTGTCTCTTTGACAGAAACTGGTTCATATGATTAATTTGTGGCCAATTAGGGGAATCTGGTTATTAGGAGAAATACATTGTGAGCCTTCTAAGTTTTTTTCTCTGATGAAAGAAGACACAATAATGTAATATTCTCAAACATATCAGTCTGCTTCCTACCTTTGGATTTGATTGTGCAAGAGCAGCAGCCATGTGTGATCATGGAGTAATGTATGTTAAACCATGCTAAGATGAAAGCAGAAGGATGAAAAGACTCTGGGTTCTTGATGACAACATTGAACTCATGAACCACTCATGGGATAGCCTGACTCTAGACATTTCATCCAGTCAATAATAGATGCAAAGGACCAGTCAAATAACATAATATGTCTCAAACCCTTGCTACACAAAATGTAGTCATCATTAGCGTCACATAGGTGTTGTAAGAAATGCAGCATCTCAAGACCCACCCCAGAACTATGACAAAAGGCTTTTAGAAGATACCCAGGTGATTTGTAAGCACATTAGAGTTTAAGAAACACAGGTTTAAGGCCTTGTAAGGTGGGTGGTGGCTTTACTTGCCGTTGCAAATTATCGTAAGTTGCACAATTGCTAAATGGTCAAGCGTCTCTGGTACTGTCTGTTTACCACGACCCAAGAGTAACTTCTCACAGCTTTTTTCCTCTGTGCTTCTTAATCTTTCACAATTGAGAACTCGTATAATTTCAGCTTAGTTTTTTTTCTCTGTTGTCTTCTGTTCTTGCCTGCTTACTAGAGGAAATGCTTTCCTTATTCTTTAATTCATTTATTAAACCAAGGGCTCATCACCAAATACCAAACATACCTATCTAAGTAACTATCTCTATCATCTATCTGTTTCTTCATCTGTGACATATATACACACCTATACAACATGTATACATGTATACAAACATGTATAGATATTATAATGATTTTACATATAATAGATTATATATGTGTAAACACACATACACACTTATCTCCAGATATATGCTAGCACTGGTATTAACAAATAAGACATGGTTCCTATGTGTAACCAACATAGTACTCTTCATTATCCTTAAATTACTCATTTCCTTTTTTGTGACAAAAAATACAAGTTTGGATCAAAGGAAAATAAATACATGAGACTAAAAGAATACTTGTTCATCATTAAAATACAAAAAAAAGTTATGCACTCCCAAAATTCTTAAATGTATTCACTGTAAAATTTTCATGGCAGACTTTTGTGTTTAACTTACTGCTTTACTCAAGAATCAGCATTAAAGGTACATGATACTAACAATGATACTTATTTTTCATTCAGTGATATTTTAAAAAATATATTTAAAGCAAGATTTATTTCTATCTATTCCTGAAAGGTTACACAGTTTCAAATTCAAAAAAGGTAATCATTTTGTGGGCTAGCCTGGAGCCTTCCATCATCACTACCCACAACATTTTTTGAAAGAATCCTTTCTAGGGCCGGGCGTGGTGGCTCAGGCCTGTAATCCCAGCACTTTGGGAGGCCAAGGTGGGCAGATCACAAGGTCAGGAGATAGAGACCACCCTGGCTATCACGGTGAAACCCATCTCTACTAAAAATACAAAAAAAATTAGCTGGGTGTGGTGGCGGGCACCTGTAGTCCCAGCTACTCAGGAGGCTGAGGCAGGAGAATGGCGTGAACCCAGGAGGCGGAGGTTGCAGTGAGCTGAGATGGCACCACTGCACTCCAGCCTGGGCAACAGAGCGAGACTCTGTTTCGGGGGGGAAAAAAAAAGAAAGAAGAGAAAAAAATGTTGCCGTTTACCAAAGGTATATTTTGTTCTGGGTCCCATTCAAGAGACTTTGCATGCATTCTCTAATTTAGTCTTTACAATGTCAGTATGACAGGAAACAGTGCTGGAGATAAAGACATAGCTGTATTAAGAAATGGTGAAAACGAATGAATGAATATGTAACAAAAGATAACAAATGAGTATGTAAGGAAAGAGATTTTTCCATTTCCACTGTGAATGTGAATTCCAAGAAGCAAAGACATACGTCTTTAAAATAAACTTTTTTTTTTTTATTTTTTGGCAAGGTAAACATTTTTTTTTCCCCCTCAAGACTACATTCACAAAGAAATGCTGTCTCAATTTTCAGGAAAACCTCTGATACTGAGACTGATGATTCCATGGGGCTGCTTCTAACAAAAGAACTTTCTGATTTGTGTTCTGTGGAGTTTATGGGATTATTTGGCTTGTCCCTTGAGATAGAGCTGGGAGGTAGGGGCAGCTACTCCAAAAGGCCTACAGAATCAGGCCCGCCATTGCGGGTGCCCTTTCTGCTGGCTGTTCTGGGCACCAGATGCTTCTTCCTGTTGTTGTGACAGTTGGGTAGGCACTGTGTCTTGATTCTTTTCATCATCCTGCTGGGCCTGTTCCTGAACTTTTGACAGTAGCTGCTGCTTAATGACAGCAAGGCTGTTGGTGAAATAGCTGTCGCCTGTGTTAAATGATCTATAAATCTATGATCAAACACTGCAGTCTGGAGAAAGTGGGTATAAAGTTAAAGGTGGCCCAACCATTTAATAAGATGAAATGTGAAAGTGGTGCAAGGAAGCCTAAGTACAAACAAGGCTTAACACCATGGTCATCACAATATAAAGACTTCCTTATTACAACATGGGGATGACCTGGCTGTGGTTTTCAAATTCAACAGTGAGTTGCATTTTTGATTGAGTCTCAGAAGTCAGAGGGACTTCCCAATGAGTCCACTTTCTTGGCAGCCAAATGCTAGTTATCTGCCTCTCTCCTGCATGCATCTGTTCTTTAGGATCTGTACAAGGCAAAGTAGAGATTGCCTTCTACTTTATGAAAGTTAGTCATTAAGAAGACTTTAAGTTTTACCATTTTTTTGAAAGATTTCAAGAGGCCAGCCTTTGAAAGAGCTATGCCAATATAGAACATTTAAAGATAAGAGGAGAAAGAGCATCAGTTATTTTTAAGCTATAAAATCAACCATAGAATTTGTAGACTGAAGGAACTTAGATGAACCTCAAGCTTTTAATTCCCCCTCCTACTTCAGTTTGAGTTAAATTTTTTAGAGCCAGATGAAGCCTAAGATAAACAGAAATAAATTATCCTTTTTAAAAAACTCTGATCAGAAATTTGGTGCCCATCTTGGATCTGTTGATTAGGCTCCTATGCACCCAGCAGCCTTAATTCCTAATAGACAGTGGAGACAGGGTGCAACAACATAAGCATCAGTGTCTAACAGCCTACAAGTAGACTTGAAGGTATATTAGACCACCTCTGCCATAGCAAATGGCAATTATCTTGCAAGGGAAATGGATTAGCTTAAAGGAGTTACCTAAGTTTGAAAATTATTTTTGTTCTGTGTTGTTTGGATGGAAGACTGCTGGAGGCTAGATTTTAAACAGTGTGGAAAAAAAAAAAAAAAAAAAAAAAAAGGAAAATTAGGGCCAGAAAATAAGCTCCTCCTAACATTATTCCATAGCCAGTTGCTGGACAAGCAAAACCATTTTCATAAAATTTAAATGAGGTGTTTAAATTGGCTCCCTGTATAAATTACTCTACGTGAATATTCTTCTCTTTGACATACATGCTGATTTTAGATCCATCCTGCTGCTACATGGAATGTAGTTTATGTAAAATGGCTAAGGATTGAGAAAAAGGAATTTTAGTTTGGCCCAATGAGCAGGTTAAACTTATTCTCTTCTCCCAAAGCTTACATTATTGGTAAAATTAGATGCAAAAAAGAAAAAAGCTTACATTAATGAAAAATTAAATTTGAGCTCTTTATTATAGAGATGTAAGAAATTAACAAGTGACAGTAGGATGATTTCTTTAACAGGGAAAATTTTGAGTTCCAAGAGCTTACACTGCTTCATTTGAGGAAAAAGAGAAGAATCGTTGGCATCTAAGGACAAATGTGACCTAAGAGATTAGATATTGCAGTTGGTTTCATGACTCTCCTGAGACCCATAAGTTTCCTCTGATGAGAAGCAGAACATTGTTTCCAATGCAAGGTGTGAACAGTGAAGCCAACAGCGGGTTCACCCATTCTGTCATAGCCACTCTTCAGTAATTCGCTTCCCCAAATGCACTGAGGCTGATTTCCTCTCTTCCTCTTCTGCCTTACTTTTGTCTGAAATGCAGTGCAATAGCTTAACATCTGAAACTTCAACTTAACTAGAAATGTCTTCCCTGAGGTCAATGTCAAAGGAAAGGTATGGGTTCTTCAGAATAATCCTTTGCTCCCTAAGTCACATTTCATCATTAACACGAGAACACTGAATATGGAAGTATTTTTAATTGTGCCATTTTTTGTTTCTAAAAAATATGAGTTCTTTCCTTTATGAAATACAGAAAACATGCCAAGTAATTACATTGACTCTGAGGAATCCAGCGTATTCTTGTGACATTTTGATTCACTCAAATATTATGTTTTCCTTATATATTTTCTATCTTTGCACACTTTAAATTTGTATTCAGAAAAGTATTTAGAAATTCACATAGTAATCTTAGTGAACTATCTTATATTCTCCAATTGAATGGTACACTAATACCAAGGAATTAGAAAATTTTAAACATTAAGGTGGTTACAAGTCAGATTGCTTGATAATGTCTGATTAAGTCACAAACTTTAGATGTCTTTAGCATTGCTGGTGAGGGCATGTAGATTTCAATAGTTCTAAATGGCACTTGTTATGAGCTGAATTGTGTCTCCCCAAAATTCATATGTTGAAGTCCTAACCCTCATTACCTCAAAATGTAACTCTATTTGGATATAGAGTCTTTTAAAAGTAAGTCAAAATGCGGTCTTAGGCTGGGACCTAATCTAGTATGACTGGTGTCCATGTAAGAATAGGAAAAGAGGAAAAGAGGATGTGTGCAAAAAGAAGACCATGTGAAGATACGGGGAGGAGATGACTATTTACGAGCCAAGAAGAGAGACTTCGGAAGAAACCAACCCTGCTGACACCTTTGTCTCAGACTTCCAACATCTAGAATTCTGAGAAAATAAATACCTGTGGTTCAAGCTACCCATTCTGTGGTACTTTGTTATTGTAGCCCTAGAAAACTAATAAAGTACCACAGGGAATGGAAAGAGTCAATGACTTTCCTAAATTACCTTGCCTAGTCCCCCTAAAATAGTAAACTCTGAGACAACCTGGGTGACTAACTCCTAAAGTAACTCATTAATTAATTATTCAACAAATATGTACTAATTTGATTTTTTTCTACTCATTTGTCACTTGCTAGATTATAGAGATACGAGGCCATCTTCTCAAGAAATTCAGTCTGGTAGGAGATAAAGGCATGCAGAAATAATTGTAATCAGTGTGGGAGATGTCAAAGTAAATGCATACATTCCTTTATGTATTCATTCACCTTTCAAATCCAATGCACTCTTTCTGAGATGGTACTCTGTGCCAGCACTAGCTGGAGAAACACTGAACTTTCATAGCAAGACATTTTAATGAAGGACCCCCTAATAATGTATCTATTCTCTCATGAAGAAGGAAGGTTTTATTCCGTTGTGTTTTACTGGTTGTCTTCTGGATGTCCCATAAGTATGTCACACAAAAACCTCCATGACAGTGCCTACTCTCTTCCCCAGTAAGTGCTCTTTGGGCTACTTTCCTTATTTTGTTTCATGGTACTTTCATCCATCCAGTCACCCAAGTCAAAATGTGAAATAATCGTTGAATTATCCTTTCACCCGTACTCCATATCTTGGGTCATCAGGTCTGGTGACTCATCTGAAATATCTCTAAACATTCTAATTCTCTTCAAACCTTATTTATTTTAGGCCTTACTCATCTCTTGCCTAGATTATTATAGTCTGTAATTATTATAGACTACAATTTACTGACTAGATTATTTTCTATTATAGGAGAACTTCTACCTCTTATTGCTTTTAATTTTAATCCATCTTCCACAATGACTCAAGAGTTACATTTCTGAATGAAAACACAGACACATCATTTTCTTGCATAATCTTTCATGATTGCTAACAAGACATAATACAGATTTCCTTAACCCAGTGCAATAGCTCCTGTCTGCTTCTCCAGCCATACTCCCACTGCTTAACCAGAATACATCCTATGCTTGTCACAGAAAGTTAAGATTTTCACATTTTAAATATAAACCTGAGTAAAAATAGAAAGAAAAAAAAAAGAGAAAGTTTTTTCTTCAGCAATTGTCAAACTAGGAAGAGGATAACCATCCTAGGTCTGAATATTTGTGTGCTCTTTCAATATTTATGATTCAGTATGTTCTTGTCTAGGTCTTGCATTATTATTATTTTCCCTGCAATATGCATATAAGACCTTGCTACATGTGGTAAGAAAAAGTTTCTAGTGAAGAATATTTTAAAGAAAATTAAAACATTTAAACCTTTAACTCAATGAAAACAGTAAGCAGACTGCATTATATTTTTCATAAATAGTGAGATATGGTATTATGTCTTATGACCTCAAAATATTATATGGCATATATCACCCCAGAAGCAGAAAAATGGAGTTATTAAATATAACTAATAAGTAGTTGTTTTCTCATTACATAAATTTGCTAAAATATTATTTTATGAACAATTTCTTCAGAATAATATATATTTGGAAAATGTTGACATTTTTAAAATCACACAAAAATGCTTTCAGTTACTTGACAGCAAAAAGTGACAATCCAAGTCTTTATATATTAAATTCCTAAAATTTAATTTAATTTTTAAAAATAATTAAATTCAGGGCTTTTTCCCCCATAAAAAAATCGAATTGCTGCTATTCCAAGTCTTCCCTTTGGCATATATTACATTGTTAGAAGTCAGTAAATATTTTTTTCAAAATACTTGTCCAAAGACTAACATTTTCAGCCCATCCAACCATAAATATTGTCTTCCAAAGTTTCAGCTTTCCTGAAGGAGCTGTTGAATTCCTAAGTGTTCTAGGAGGGAACAGTGCATGGACTGCAAGGATGCCTGAGGATAAAGGCCCTGAATACTATGCCAAGAAGCCCTGATTATCAAAGAGAGAAAAATAACTCAGCCTGATTTTAATGAAACCTTTTTAAAGTGGAGGAAAGGCAAATAATGTGGAAAATATCAGTGACTTCCAAAGCAGGTCGGAGAAGGAGCCCCAAGTCTATTCAGAAGATTATTTGATATCAGACAACAATTAGATAATCTCTTGGAAATGAGTTAATGGATGGCCCTCATCTGGCCAGGTGTGCTCCCTCTGTTGCAAACTAAAGCCCAAACTGTATCTGTTAAAAATCTTCTGTCTTCATCAGTTGGGTTTAGAGACATAGTTTTTCCAGGACTTGTAAAGAAAGCTGTTCCTGATATATGAGCTTTGTGGCTAAACAAGTTTCCAGGCCCCAGGGCTGCTGATTTAACAGCTTTCGCGAGTATTAGAGTTCAAGGAAAATAATCCTTGTTAAAAAGTGTACATTAAGTTATTTCTAACTAAACCATGAGAAAGGGTCTTCTTTACCAATTACTAAGTATTAAAAAGTTACCAATTATATGCGGCTTTACTGACAAGGTCATTTATTAAAGAATCATTCAATCTAGTCAAAGAAAACCACCACTGAAAACACAGCTAAAAACAATACTTCAGCTAAATTTTCAAGAAATTAATGTTTCTGTTATCTATATTTATATTTAGAGACAAAGCGGTGAGAATGTTTCATCCTTGAACTGAAAGACTGCCTCTGAGCTCTTTGCAGAGAAAAAGAAGAAAGTTTGATTGCAGTGGCAGGCTTGAACAATTTGGATGTGCAGAGTATTGATTTCTCTCCTGTATTTATTCTATTTTTGTGTTAGGAAACGTTAAGTATCTAGAGAGGGATGGCAAAGTGGACGTTCTTAAAACCGTCTGACATGATTGAAAGCCTTCATATTTGTCAAGGTGTTTACCTGCTATATGGAATCGTTTTGTTTTCACATATTTGTTCTCAACGGATGTCATATCCTTGAAATGTGGCAGATTCATATTTCTGAAGTATCCATTTTTCAGTTTAACACCAGATATGTCAGTTGTGGACTGGGGAGCCATGGTATGCTGACATGAGCATGAGTTTCTGTGCCCCTTTTTACTGATCAAGCAGCTGGTTAGTGCAAGGAAGAGTCTGCATTGCACTGTTCTTTGCACTGTATTCTAACCAGCCATGGCCATTCTTTAGTCATGTCTCAAAAGGTACCACAGTTCCCAAGTTGGTTTCTCTGGCAACTGTAGAGACAGCTGAATTACAATTCATAATTGCCCAGTCACTGGCCCTGGGGATATTTATTTATCTGCCAAGTTTCCATGTGGCCTGTGGAGTGCGGAAAGTGGCCGCCCCTCCCAGTTTCCTGAGTCCTTTGAGATAGAACCAGTGAACCACGACCCTCTGTTCTGATCACTGGAAAAAAAAATTTTTTTTCTTTACAATTCATTCAGAACAGCTTCGATTTTCTTTAAAGATTGTTATCCCAAGGAACAATGCTGCTTGTTTTGGATTGTTTTGTGCTCTTCATACCTGTTGAGCTTTGATTATGCTTTAAGCTGCCAGCTCACTTTATAAAGAGTCAACTGGAAGGTAATTTGAATATGTAACCTATTTGCTTCCTTTACAAACTTGACTCACTCTAATTTGGCCAGATGTAATGAGAGCAATAATTTGTTAGGCTACTAAAAGATCTTTCAGTATTCCTTATGTGGAAGCCATTTCAGATTAGTTGTCTTAAGCCAAAGATAGTTATCAATGACTCTTTACATCTTAAATAAGTTTGTGGAAAACTCTTTAGCCCTTGAAATAATATTTTGTATCATTCCTTTTAAGTTTCTGTGTAAGAAGTTTTTACATCTGCAAACACTAGCTACTTTAAGCACTGAAAGTCTGTCAAATTTGTCACAAGTAGAGAATTATTCCAAATATGCCTGATATTGAGAAGCATTACATTTTTTGGAAAATATGCAAGCACATACCTAATCAATACAATATTGGTTGATGCAAAAATAAATCACCGAATTTAATAGGGTTATTGCAACTGAATTTGTAATTACTTAGAGTTTTGTTAACATTTATTTTGCATTACCCGTGAACATTGATTGGATTTAGATTGGTGAAGATTTGTTAGACTGATGTGAATCTTTGCCTTTAAAAATGACATCAGGGTCCATATAATGCACCGTTGTTAGAGGCAGAGACTGTGTAGAATTGCTGGCCTATGTGAAACAGAGCCTGTAAGCACCAGCACCACAGAGGCATCTCACTAACGCCACTCAAAGAAGAGTACTCCTTTTGCTTACCATTTTCAGTCACATTATCGATCACCAGCACCTTCAGAAGAAATGTTACCACGAATGGTACAAATTGAGCTGGAGAAGTAACTCAATTAACATGATTCCAATGCCAGGGCCACTTTTTCAGGATGTATTCTTACTCAGTGACTTTCCTGTTTCATTGATTCTGGGCACTTGGGTTTTGTAAGAATATATATGACCAAGTGCTCTTTTACTTTTATGGCTTACCATAGCACAAATTGCTGCAGATGTGAATGTTCTTATTGGCATACATGGAAGAATGACCTTACTTTATAGCGCTATTATAAAAGCACGGTTTAAACTAGCCTTTCAATTTTTGTGTGACAGAAGAAGGGTCTAATCTTATGGGTCTTGACCTCTCTCGAGCATTCAAACTATTGATGACAGAGCACAAGGCTTTTTACATTCCGGCTTGTCATTTTCTTGGCCTTAGATGGTACCCAACCCATTTCAGTGCATATGTCTTATTGACATCCTGCGTTGGAGGGTGATGTGTCTTCTCAGCTTTTTAACATCTCCGGTCTACCCTTCCGTAAGGATTACGGAAAGAAACAATTGTCCTTACTGAGTCCCAAATGTAACTTTCTACATCTCCAATTCATAGCAACAAAAATACTACAGGAGGTATACGATCACCTGCCTTATTAATAAGCATACCTAATCTATACAATATTTCAAGCAACTGGTTGATCATCCAGTTGCATGACTCAAATTTGCTCACCAAACTGGATCATCTAGAGAGACATCTTTAATTTCTGTTACAGCACATGTCTCGAATTTGTTTTACATTTTTTACTGAGGTTTCAATGAGGATCCCATCTACCGTACTTATTCTTCCTTAAAGCATTTAGCAATACTCTGTACAAACTTAAGCAGAAATATTTTTATTTCCCTATAAAACTATACAAATAAAAATATGAAATTGTTAAGGATATACTAAATGCAGTCTAAAAGAAGATGTGAACGATACTAAAAGGGGACATCCTGAGTTATCTGCCAGTGTCGTGGTTTTCCTTGGAGATTCCTAGGTCCAAGGTGCCTGCTGCTCTTTCATTCCCTCAGAGGGATTGTTTATGCAGGTGACGTCACCAGTCTTACCACATACAATTGGTCCCAGAGTGTGTGCCGGCCACAAAGGCACCCATGTAGAGTCTGGCTAGCAGAGTGTATGTTGTCCTGGAGAGAGCACTTTTACCAACTGGGCTGCCCACAAATGGATGAGACTGGCAGACCCAATCAAATTTTCATCTCCTTTGTGAGGTTTGAATGGGACACTCAAAGGAAGGTTGAAGACAATAGGGGGGTAAAGTTGCTGAGAGATCAACAGAAAGGAAGCAGTAAGCAGAAACTATGGGGCTGCAGAACTCTGGGTTAAGAAAATGCCTCAATAGAGAGGAGAATAATGAGGGTCAGCTTGCAAGTGACAGCAGGAGCTATAGACACAGAGAGAGAATGACTGAGCTGGCATGATATGGAGCACTAAAGCAGGGAGGGAAGGTTGACATGTGCTGAGGGGACACCTTGGTTCTCTAGAGCTATTTATATTCTCTAGAATATTTTTTATCCTAAATGATCATCCAGTTTGCCATGGTACCTGGCTCTGTGGTTATGGGGGTATTCTAAAAGCTGTTTTGAACTCTGTGAGCCAAATTAGGAGTCTATTTTGCTCTTTCTCATTTCCCCATGTATCTTCTCAATAAACCACAGCCAGAGTGTATGGCTGTTCTTAGTAGACACAAACTGGCACAATATTTATTTGTGGGGATAGTGAAGAATAGATGATCTCTAGCTTAGATCATGTGTAATCATAACGTAGCAAAAAGTTATAGGTTTGGGGAAAAAAAGCCTTATGTTAAAAGTAGTAGTAAAAGCATTGTCAATAATTTCCCAAACTGTTTTTTGAAGGACAATGTGTTGAAGCTATTCTTAAAAATGGGGTTTGGGGATGAAAATAATGTGTTACGTGTGAGTATGACTTATGATGCACATTAGCTTATTAAAAACTCTGTGAAGTCTTGCAATTAAGAACAAATATTACTTATGTTTAATCCAGCAAGAGAAAACACCTTTTTTTAATTTCATCAGAGCAACAAAAAATATCTCACCAAATTTTTTTCATGGTATGCAGTTTTTAAAACTTCAGTTTATATAAATAATCTTAATAACTACATTACCTCTTATAAAAGATAGCTACCCTTGAGATTGCATTTAACTGTGAATTATTCTAAACTTTGGAATTCTTATTGCTTCAAATTTCCTGCAAGAAGTTTTAAAAATCATACTAAAGGCATATTGGTTATTAAAAGTTCTGTAAATACCAGCTTGAAAACTTTCTGTCTCTTCCTACCCACCCTATAGTTATCTGTGCTAGAGGAGGATTTTCTTTGTGAATTGTCAATGCAACTTAAAGGTTTTGCACAAAAATTTTCTAACCTGAGGAAATTGGAAGAATGATAAAATGTGGATATAATCATCTTAACTCCTTTGAAACAATACGATAAAAATAGAAGGGACCAATAGGAATTTGGATAAATGCATGTTTCAACCCCTCTGTGTGGTTATAACTGGGTTGAGATAATCCTTACCATAGGGTATTAAAATGTTGGGTATTCTGAGACATACAGTTTGACACACAAAGTAAAATATATTTCAAGTTTTATATTTCAATAAGGAATATGTAATTAACACAGCTTTAATAATGTTCAACTTGAAAAAAAAGAAAAAAGGTTTTAATTATAAAAGGAAGCTTTGGTTTAATCTAAGGAGATTTTTAGAAATGTGAGAGTAGAAAGTCAGTTGTAAAATTTTGTGGTATCTCCTTACTAATTCTTCAAAAAGGTAATGGCTGGTAGAATATAGTTACATGCAATCTTTATTTCATAGAGTAGCTTTTATCTCTGTAATAATATTTATGTGTAGAGTTGTTTGGGGGAAGGCAAACATTAAAATTTTCTGATTGTTGAAGTAATGAATCCAAACTTTAAAATCTGGTAAAGCATAAAAAAGAAATTACCTCCTACTCATAATAAAGCATTCAGTAATATTGACTCTTTTATATTTGGTAGATATTTTCTTTCAGTCTTTTTTTTTGTATACATCTTTTTACAGAATTGAGATACTGGTAAATAATACTTTTTAGACTTACCCACTATTATTTCATAAATATTTTAATACTTTTGTGCTATCCTAATAAGATTATTAAAAAAATCTTTCCAGTCCTCATTTTAAGAGTTACATATTAATAATATTCCATTGCAAGTTCTTTAACATTTCTCCTACATTGGTTAAATCAAGTTGAATTCAATATGAGACAACTTAAAACTTCAGTTTTAATACTCTGATATAAATCTTTTTTTCTTTAAAAATATTTTACTCTAGGAAAAAGATGATGAATGGGTCAAGTGTTTTAACATTTAAAAACTTGTATTACAAAAATTTAGTATAAATTTTACAAATATTTATATTATACTGTAACATATTAGAATATTCATATTTACTCATCTGTGAATCTCTTGTTCTTATCCTTTCTCCACTTACCTCAATGGACTTTTTGTTTTTCTTGTTGATTTTATATGAAGTTTTTGTACACTAACCCTTTATTTTGCATATTAACCTGCAGTATTGACAAGTATTTTTCCAAATTATTTGTTCTTTATGTTATTTTCCTAAATAGGAGTTGGTGGCTGTGTTCTAAAAGCTAATGCTATTTCTACTGTAATTTCTTCATTTGCTTATGAACTTATTATATCCATTTGTTTTAGAACTTGCACAAATTAAGGACGAATCCCTCTCTAGGCTGTTATACTTACTGTAAGACAGAATTTTCAGAATCCCTATAGAAGGACTTTTAAGAAGGCTTTCTAATTCCTTTATTTCTCAGCAATTCTTTGGAGGTGGGGGAGGAGGTATTATGACCTTCTTACAAAACCTCTATGACAGCGGAAATGGTAGGTCTGTGGTAACTCACCAAAATTCCCCATTTTGATTCAGTGAAACCAAAGTTTTCTCTGCTCTCTAAGAGAATCCAAGAGCATAACTGCCACTGCTTCTAAACAAAGAAGCTTTGAATGTGAGACCTGGCAAAAGTGATTTTCTCCCCCTCAATATAATCTTTCACCTGGAAAAGAAGTATCTAGATCTTGGGTAGCTTTGTTCATAAAAAATGGACGATCATCACAGACTGCTTACTTTGACTGATTTATACTGCCTTCTCATGCAAAACTCAATTGCAGGTTCCACTTTAAGACTATTTGATTCCATCTCATTGACCTGATGTTTGTGATAATATTGTTACCACTTTTCTTAAAATTATGTAACTTTAGAATAAGGTTTAAAATTTTGTATGACAAATACCATATCCTTAGTCTCCTTTTTCTCCATTTCCCTATTAATATCTACTTAATCTTTCTAACAAAATTTATCAGATTCTAAAATTATGCCTTTGGGGTTTTTATTGAATTTTCATTCAATATATACATTAAGTGGAAAATTATAATACCATCTTTTAATAGACATCATAACTCACAAAACTCAAAATTTCTAAGTTTCTCTGAAGTATAATATATAGCAGAATGAAATTTGTTGTGGTGGGAAGAACAGTGGATTAGACATTAGGATATCTAGCTTCTAGGCCTGGCTCTGGATTTTCTACCTCTGTGAACTTGGGAAAATTAATTCACTGCTCTAAGGCTCAGTTTCCTATTTGAATAATGAAGAGGTTGTATTAGATAAGGCATTAGAATGGTCAATGAGCACTAGTCCAATTGTGAATTCAATGAGCATCTGTTATTAAAAATAATTTTTGTATGCCCACAGGATACTTAGCAATAATATCTCAGTTCAACAACTACTCTTCTTCCCATTTTAGCATTCCTTTTCGAGGTAAAGATATACTCCCCAACATGAATAGAAATTATTATGCATTTCAAAAAATTATGATGCCATATAAATAGATTACTTAATTACAATTGGGATGGTACTGTGCACTACACATAAAAAAGTAAAATCTGAGATTTGATTAATTTACTTTTTAGTAACATATAACCCCACTGTTCTTGTGATATCATAAATGGAACTTCAGTATACAGAAATTAACCCAGTAGGAAAGAAGTCCTAAACCACTAACAAAGAAAAATCAAGTTACAAAACAAACGTAACTAGTAATATACTACAATATGGATTTAATGCAAAATAATTTGGTTAAAATGAAATCCAATATTGTAAGCACATTAACATTATAGATAACAACTTAAATGTAAAAATAACTTTTAAAATGGCTTATAAACACTAACGCTCACTTATGTAAGATGTGAAAACTGCAGTAACAAAACATTCTAGGTTGTAACAAAACATTTATAGATAAAACATCTCCTGGGATCTCATTTATTTTTTCTGCATTTAATAGTATGAATGAGAAAAGGAATGAGGGAAAAGGCACAATCACTCTTAACCACCTAAATCTGGAGGTGACATATCACTTCTCCTCACTTTCCTTAGTTGTGTAGTTCTTCAAACTGTAAAGGAATCTGAGAAATATAATCTAGTGAAGTACTTATGAAGCAGAGAACACACTTAGTGATCAGCACTAACCATTTATGCCCCAGTCATTCTAGCTGTGAAATATTATCTCTTTTATTTTCTTAACATACAGACACACAGAACCCTCTCCCCAAGAAAGAACACACAATCCAATCACTGCATCCTGTGTTAAACCTACGTTATGCATATGATGGACGGTACTCTCCAAAACTCCAGATTGGGCTCTTCATTGTTTGGAAACTATGAATGAAAAAGGCATGTTTCTTGCTCCTCTCTCATCTAATAGGTGTGCATTCCGCAGGCCACTTACCCTGCCATTGAGAAGTGAATGCTTGCTCTGATGCTGTTCTCTGGAAGAGAGTCACTTGCCCATTGTTTTTGGTGTCCCCTCTCTCTGACCTCTAGGAATTATTTGTCAGTTATTCTCCACAACCACACCTAAGGTGGGCACTGAGGTGTGTGTCCTCCTTGAAGGCTGTGCAGTTTTTACACACTGCTTCTTACGGAGTAAGCTTCGGGGCCCAAAATGTGTTTCACAGCTTGAACAACCAAAGGTTCTGTTTAGACTGGCCTCATGGTTTCTTTGAGGGTTTTGACAAAAGCATAGTAGGTATGGAAGTGATTTGCTTCTAATCAAATCCATGTGCCAGTAACCATATTCCTTCCTAGACAATTCTTAAGCCCGGTTTATTTCTTGCTTCTTTTCCCCTCTCGCCTCTCTGCCTTGAATTAATTGTGCTAATTTTAGGCCATCTAGAACCAAATCCTGATCTCTGCCACATGGTTTAGTCGCTGCCTACAACCGAGACTTGTCTCTAAGTCTTCATTGCTCAGTCTTCTCAATTCTACTTTTTATGAATTGATGTTTGGTAGCGAGTTCCAGAACTTCTGGTCTCTCTTGGTTCAGTTCTGTATGTTTGTGAACCTATTGATTATTTGTGTAGCCCATCTAATTTATTTAATTCCTTGGCATCTTTATGGCTGTAAGAAAACACTCCAGTTTCTCAGTATCTTAAATCCATAAAGATTTATTTTTCAAACATCGATATTCACTATATGGTTGGCAGTGGAGCTATATGTCATAGAGATAAACCTTTTCTCTTATATAGTTCAACCATTTTCTAGGGCTTTATTCTGCTCTGCATTAAGCGGCTGAATGGGGAAAGAGACAGTGTGTTGAAAACATGCACATTTTTGGGCCTTGGCCCAAAAGTGAGACATACAAGCTCTGCTCACAATCTGTACTACTGCACCAATTGCAAGAGAGGCTGGAGAGTGTATTCCAGTGTTTCCAGGAAGAAGAGGAACACTACTGTACAGTTCTGCTATAATTCTACAAATTACCTGACAAAAAGCACAAATATTTAGTGTTTGCTAAAAACTTTTTTTTTAGGAGCCACCTCTTAACTTAATTCACTTCCACTATAGTGTTAGAACAGAAAAGAATAGAGCAGTGATACCTTTTCCTCTCTGTACTTTCCTATAACTTCCTTCTACACCTAGTTGGTCAGGTATTACAGCCCCAGCATCAGAAGAAACTCGAGTGCTCCTCTGCCTTCCCTGTAGTATGACTCCTACTCCATTCTCAAAGTGAACTGTTGGAAGAAGGAGGTGATCCAATTCCTCAGAACTACTTATATATTTCATCATGGGGAGAGGTGGTTGTGTATAGACACTACATAGCAATTATTGGTAATTATGCAACTCCAAGCAATGCATACATTCTTACATATAGATGCTGAGTCATAATAATTTATATTTTGCTATTTTTTAAAAAGTTTCTTTAAAAATACATTTTAACCCAGCACTTTGGGAGGCCGAGACAGGAGGATCACGAGGTCAGGAGATCGAGACCATCCTGGCTAACATAGTGAAACCCTGTCTCTACTTAAAAAATACGAAAAACTAGCCAGGCGAGGTGGTGGGCGCCTGTAGTCCCAGCTAGTCGGGAGGCTGAGGCAGCAGAATGGCATAAACCCGGGAGGCGGAGCTTGCAGTGAGCTGAGATCCGGCCACTGCACTCCAGCCTGGGCGACAGAGCGAGACTCTGTCTCAAAAAAAAAAAAAAAAAAACAAAAACAAAAACAAAAAAAACATTTTAAAATAAATGTATTATTTTCATCACAGTGAACCTGAGAAATAGTCAGTCTGTGGAAAATCCAGATCTATAAAAGAGAAGAACACATAAATTATCTGGTTTATGGCTGGGTAGGAATCTGGTAACTCTGCCTACAGAGGAAGCTTTTTAATAAAACTCATGAGCTACATGGACATAATTTGAAAATCATTGATCTAATCTGTGCAGTAGAGAGTTCCTGGTTCTAATTCTTTTCCCAGGTAATTGCAGTTACTTCAACTAAAGGTACAGATATATTTCCACTCCTTGACTCAGGGCTCAGCTATGTGACTTACTTTGGCTAATGAATTTAAGTAAGTATGATATTAGCAAAAGTTTGAATTGTGTTTTTATGGTTGAATGCACTTCTGCATTCTTCATGAGAAGAACGTGCCCCAGGTAAAGCAACACTCCAAGCAGAATGACAGACATGTGGCACAGAGTTCAACTCAACCCACTTCTTGGAGCCAAGACTATCCAAGCCTAGCTGAGCCTAGCCTGGCTCATCCAAACCCCAGTCAACTGGCAGATTCATGGACAAGAATAAATGATGGGCTGTTTTAGGCCACTGAATTTTGGGATGGTTTCCTAAGCAAAAACAGTTAACTGACACACCTCTTAACAAGTTAAAAAGAAAAGAGACTATAATGAAAGTTACTTGCAAAAGGAAAGAGCCAGAATATGTAACCAGTTGATTTCATTTTCAGATAGGTGGCCCTTATAACATGCTCTTTATTTCAAATTTAGTTTATATAGGTAAACTATGGTTTAATTTCAGAATGGCAAAGCTTATATATTCTCAATATAAGCAGAATTAAGATGCTATTAGAGAATTAAGCTTTGTTTATGCTTTTTGTTATAGTTTTCTAGAGCGTACTTTAAGCATTGGCTACAAGCCACACTCGGACATTAAGTAATCACAATACTAACACATTTCAATATTCAGTTGGCAACAAGGCCTACAATTATAGTTAAGCTGTCATTCTCTGTGTCTGCAATTACCAAACCAATGATAAGGAGATTTTTATGATTGCCATTAAAGGGTTTAATTATGACTGAGTTAGACACAAGAACAGTTGTTAGCTAGACATCTATTCATCCCTGTGGGTAAATTGGCCCATCTGAGGAGAGGGCCTAGAAAGACAGGCCAAAGTAGTAAAGGCAGCCAATCAGTTAGCTGCATTATCAGGACTCAGGACACTCTTGCTCCCTCTATTCAGCATCTTCATACGGTATAAACCACTAAGTACCTCAGTATCTTGGGAGGGCTGATTGACCTCAGGTGAGGGCACTCTATTGTTCTGATGCAATTCTATTGCTCTAGGAGTCTGGCTACTTACCCTGTAACAAAAGGGTGGAATAAAAGAAAATTATCAGCACCTAAGTAATGACAGACAAAGTAAACACTTTGAGTTGCTTCAAAAAGAACTGGAAGACTGGATCACAGATTCATTGGTTTCATTTATTGAATGTTCCTGTCACTTTAATAGCCTATTTACAAATATAATCCAAGATTAAATATTTAGTGACTTTATTGTAAACCATATCAAACAACTTGAATCTAAGCATGTCAGAGGAGAATGTAACTGTTGTTTGACAGGATTGTTTATCAGCAGATAATAAGCCTAAAGTGACATTGTCATTGTTACTTTTTCTTTTTTTCAATATGTGGAATCCAGACAACACTATGAACAAAGGACCAATTAGAAATAGCAGAGACAGAGCTTTATTGTGGAGTGCTTTGGAAGAGCTACTAGTAAGAATGTTAGATCAAAATGGAACTAAGCAAAGGTAATCTGATTTATCTTAGCATTTGAAGTACATATTGTCCTGATTAGTTGTTTGTTTGAAAAGGATAGCAGTGATTATAACACAGACAAAAAACAAGTTTCTCCTACATAGAAAAGGAACATTATCCGTTTTTTTACACAGCACAGTTATATTAACAATGATATGAAGAACCACAGTTATGGTTCTAAATTTTTTTTCTTCAGCTCAAACCTGTTTTCCCATTTTAAATATTTTAAAAATAAATTTGGTGAGTTTTAGACTGTACCAGAGCATCAAGAATTCTCAATAGGAATTTCATGTCACAATAAATTATATTTTTCAAAAGTATGTAAAATTTGGCTTGAACATAAAAGAGTAAAATTATTTTTACATTCAAGACACCTTGGAAAATTAACAGAAAAATGCTGCACTTGAAATTACCCTAAAAAATCAATAGCATTTCTAGACACAAATAATGATCCAGTTGAAAAAGAATTCAGAAAAACAATCACATTTACCATAGCATCAAAAATCACCTTGGAATAAATTTAACTAAGGAAATGAAATATTTGTACACTAAAAACTATAAAACATGAATGGAAAACATTGAAGAAGACACAGATGGAAATATATTCTGAGTTGATGAGTAGGAAGAATATTGTTAAAATGTCCATACTACTCAAAGCAATATGTAGATTTAACACAATCTTTATCAAAATTCCAATGGCATTCTTTACAGAAATAGAAAAAGAAAAAGAAAACTCACCTGAAACCACAAAAATTTAAAAATATAGAATAGCTAAAGCAATACTGAGAAAGAAAAACAAAGGTGAAGGTATCACACTTTTGATTTAAAATTATATTACAATACTACGATAACCAAAACAGTATGGTACTGGCATTAAACAGAAACACAGACCTATGGAACAAAATAAAGAGCCCAGAAATAAGTCCAAACATATATGGTCAACTAATTTTCAACAAGGACATCAAGAGGAAACAATAGGGGAAAAACAGTTTATTTCATAAATGGTGCTGGGAAAACTGGATTTCCACATGCAAAAGGATAAAATGAAACCCTCATCTTACACCATACACAAAAATCAACTTGAATGGATAAAAGACATAAATTAAGACCTGAAACCATAAAATTCCTAGAAAAGAACATAGTGAAAAAGCTGAATCTTGGCTTTGGCAATGATTTTTTTTTTTTTAATTTCACACCAAAAGCCCATACTACGTAAGTGAAATAAGTAAATGGGACTACATCAAACTAAAAGGCTTCTGCAAACAAAAGAAACAACAAAATGAAAAAGTAACCTACAACTGGGAAAAATATTTGCAATCCACATATCAGATAAGGGGTTAGTATCCAAAATTCATAAAGAACTATTACAACTCAATAGCAGAAAAATAAACAACCTGATTAAAAAGCGGGCAAAGAATCTGAACAGACAATTTCTCCAAAAAATATATAAAAATGATCAACAGGTATATGGAAAGGTGCTTAATATCACTAATCATCAGAGAAATGCCAATGAAAATCACTATGAAATATCTTTGACTATTATCAAAAAGACAAGTAAGGCTGTACATGATAGCTCACGCTTGTGGTCCAAACAACTCAAGAGACTGAGGCAAGAGGATCTCTTGAGCCCAGAAATTCAGGCTGAAATGAGATATGATAAAGCCACTGCACTCCAGCCCGGGTGAAAGAGTGAGACCCTCAACTTAAAAAAAATAGAGCAAGTCAAGAGGAAACAAATATTGGCAAGTGTGTGGAGATAAGGGAACCCAAGTACACCTTTGTGGGAATGTGTATTGGTATAGCTAGTTTGGAGTTTCCTAAAGAAATTAAAAGTAGAACTACCATACAATCCATCAAGTTGTCTTCTGGGTATATGCCCAGCGGATATAAAATCGTCACCTTATAAAGACATCTGTGCTCCCATGTTCAGTGCAACACTATTCACAACAGCCATGTGTCCAATGATGGAGGAATGGATAAAGAAAATGTGGTGTATACATATACAATGGAATATTATTAAACCTTTAATAAAAGGAGATCCTGCTATCTGTTACAACATAGATGGACCTGGAAGACATTATGGTAAGTGAAATAAGCAAGACACAGAAAGAAAAATATTGCATGATCTTACTTACATGTGGAAAATGTATATATATTTTTTAAAGACCATTTACACAGACAGAATGAAACAGTGGTTACCATGGAGTGGGAGGAGCATTTGGGAAGAAATGGGAAAATATTGGGTAAAGAATAATGAAAGGAAGATACATAGAATGAACAAGTTTGCAAACCTAATATACAACACAAGGACTAAAGTATTGTATTAGGGATTTTGTTAAATAAGTAGAATTTAGTTGCTCTTAATACAAAAAAAGATAACTATGTGAGATGACAGATGTTTATCTGCTTCACTATAATAACCGTTTGACTATTTATAAGTATCCCGTAACATCACATTTGTAAACCCAAACAGACAAAGATTTTCTAACAATAAAAGAACCATAAGCTAACAAATAGGTGTTTTTTCAAGCTTCTAAGTTTGTGATAATTTATAATATGGCAATAGATAATTAGTACAAACACTATAAAATAAAAGTCTCTAGGAATGTGGTATATTACTACATTATTTAAGTAAAATAAAGTTTAATATTTTTCCAAAAAAATTAAAAATAGCCTTAAAATGAATTTAAGCATAATTTTAAAATATTCTAAGTTAATGATTTAAGTTAGACTCAGAATTATGTATTCACTCAATTAAATCGTTCAAAACATGCCAGGTTGATGAGCTTTTTCAATCAAGCCACATGTTAGAATTTAATGTAAGAAAACTTACTCCTTTAAGTGGACAAATAGAAAAAGATAAGGAAATGCCTACTTTTGAAGATGGCCGAATAGGAACAGCTCCAGTCTCCAACTCCCAGTGCGAGCGACACAGAAGACCGGTGATTTCTGCATTTTCAACTGAGGTACTGGGGTCATCTCACTGGGGAGTGCCGGACAATTAGTGCTGGTCAGCTGCTGCAGCCCGACCAGCGAGAGCTGAAGCAGGGCGAGGCATCCCCTCACCTGGGAAGCGCAAGGGGGAAGGGAATCCCTTTTCCGAGTCAGGGGAACTGAGACACACAACACCTGGAAAATCGGGTAACTCCCACCCCAATACTGCGCTTTAAGCAAACAGGCACACCAGGAGATTATACCCACACCTGGCCGGGAGGGTCCCACGCCCACGGAGCCTCCCTCATTGCTAGCACAGCAGTCTGCAATCTAACCAAAACGGCAGCAGCGAGGCTGGGGGAGGGGCGCCCACCATTGCTGAGGCTTAAGTAGGTAAACAAAGCCTCTGGGAAGCTCGAACTGGGTGGAGCTCACAGCAGCTCAAGGAAACCTGCCTGTCTCTGTAGACTCCACCTCTGGGGACAGGGCACAGCTAAACAACAAAAGGCGAAGCAGCAGAGGCGTGTGCAGATGCGAACGACTCTGTCTGACAGCTTTGAGGACAGCAGTGGATCTCCCAACACGGAGGTTGAGATCTGAGAACGGACAGACTGCCTGCTCAAGTGGGTCTCTGACCCCTGAGTAGCCTAACTGGGAAACATCCCCCACTAGGGGCAGTCTGACACCCCACACCTCACAGGGTAGAGTACACCCCTGAGAGGAAGCTTCCAAAGTAAGAATCAGACAGGTACACTCACTGTTCAGCAATATTCTATCTTCTGCAACCTCTGCTGCTGATACCCAGGCAAACAGGGTCTGGAGTGGACCTCAAGCAATCTCCAACAGACCTACAGCTGAGGGTCCTGACTATTAGAAGGAAAACGATCAAACAGGAAGAATACCTATACCAAAACCCATCAGTACGTCACCATCATCAAAGACCAGAGGCAGATAAAACCACAAAGATGGGGAAGAAGCAGGGCAGAAAAGCTGGAAATTCAAAAAATAAGAGCACATCGCCCCCTGCAAAGGAGCACAGCTCATCGCCAGCAACGGATCAAAGCTGGTCAGAGAATGACTTGGACGAAATGAGAGAAGAAGGCTTCAGTCAATCAAACTTCTCAGAGCTAAAGGAGGAATTATGTACCCAGCGCAAAGAAACTAAAAATCTTGAAAAAAGAGTGGAAGAATTGATAGCTACAATAATTAATGCAGAGAAGGTCATAAATGAAATGACAGAGATGAAAACCATTACACCAGAAATATGTGACAAATCCACAAGCTTCAGTAACTGACTCGATCAACTGGAAGAAAGAGTATCAGCGATTGAGGATCAAATGAATGAAATGAAGCGAGAAGAGAAACCAAAAGGAAAAGAAGAAAAAGAAATGAACAAAGCCTGCAAGAAGTGTGGGATTATGTAAAAAGACCAAATCTACATCTGATTGGGGTGCCTGAAAGTGAGGGGGAAAATGGAACCAACTTGGAAAACACTCTTCAGGATATCATCCAGGAGAACTTCCCCAACCTAGTAGGGCAGGCCAACATTCAAATTCAGGAAATACAGAGAACGCCACAAAGATACTCCTCCAGAAGAGCAACTCCAAGACACATAATTGCCAGATTCACCAAAGTTGAAATGAAGGAAAAAATCTTAAGGGCAGCCAGAGAGAAAGGTCGGGTTACCCACAAAGGGAAGCCCATCAGAATAACAGCAGATCTCTCGGCAGAAACTCTACAAGCCAGAAGAGAGTGGGGGCCAATATTCAACGTTCTTAAAGAAAAGAATTTTCAACCCAGATTTTCATATCCAGCCAAACTAAGTTTCATCAGTGAAGGAGAAATAAAATCCTTTACAGATAAGCAAATGCTTAGAGATTTTGTCACCACCAGGCCTGCCTTACAAGAGACCCTGAAGGAAGCCCTAAACATGGAAAGGAACAACCGGTACCAGCCATTGCAAAAACATGCCAAAATCTAAAGACCATCGAGGCTAGGAAGAAACTGCATCAACTAACGAGCAAAATAACCAGTTAATATCATAATGGCAGAATCAAGTTCACACATAACAATATTAACCTTAAATGTAAATGGGCTAAATGCTCCAATCAAAAGACACAGACTGGCAAACTGGATAAAGAGTCAAGACCCATCAGTCTGCTGTATTCAGGAGACCCATCTCACATGCAGAGACATACATAGGCTCAAAATAAAGGGATGGAGGAAGATCTACCAAGCAAATGGAGAACAAAAAAAAGCAGGGGTTGCAATCCTAGTCTCTGATAAAACAGACTTTAAACCATCAAAGATCAAAAGAGACAAAGAAGGCCATTACATAATGGTAAAGGGATCAATTCAACAGGAAGAGCTAACTATCCTAAATATATATGCACCCAATACAGGAGCACCCAGATTCATAAAGCAACTCCTTAGAGACTTACAAAGAGACTTAGACTCCCATACAATAATAATGGGAGACTTCAACATTCCACTGTCAACATTAGACAGATCAACGAGACAGAAAGTTAACAAGGATATCCAGGAATTGAACTCATCTCTGCACCAAGCGGACCTAATAGACATCTATAGAACTCTCCACCCCAAATCAACAGAATATACATTCTTCTCAGCACCACATCGCACTTATTCCAAAATTGACCACATAATTGGAAGTAAAGCACTCCTCAGCAAATGTACAAGAACAGAAATTATAACAAACTGTCTCTCAGACCACAGTGCAATCAAACTAGAACTCAGGACTAAGAAACTCAATCAAAACCGCTCAACTACATGGAAACTGAACAACCTGCTCCTGAATGACTACTGGGTACATAATGAAATGAAAGCAGAAATAAAGATGTTCTTTGAAACCAATGAGAACAAAGATACAACATACCAGAATCTCTGGGACACATTTAAAGCAGTGTGTAGAGGGAAATTGATAGCACTAAATGCCCACAAGAGAAAGCAGGAAAGATCTAAAATTGACACTCTAACATCACAATTCAAAGAACTAGAGAGGCAAGAGCAAACACATTCAAAAGCTAGCAGAAGGCAAGCAAGAACTAAGATCAGAGCAGAACTGAAGGAGATAGAGACACAAAAAACCCTCCAAAAAATCAATGAATCCAGGAGTTGGTTTTTTGAAAAGATCAACAAAATTGACAGACCGCTGGCAAGACTAATAAAGAAGAAAAGAGAGAGGAATCAAATAGATGCAATTAAAAATGATAAAGGGGATATCACCACCAACTCCACAGAAATACAAACTACCATCAGAGAATACTATAAACACCTCTATGCAAATCAACTAGAAAATCGAGAAGAAATGGATAATTTCCTGGACACTTACACTCTCCCAAGACTAAACCAGGAAGAAGTTGAATCCCTGAATAGACCAATAGCAGGCTCTGAAATTGAGGCAATAATTAATAGCCTGCCCACCAAAAAAAGTCCAGGACCAGATGGATTCACAGCTGAATTCTACCAGAGGTACAAGGAGGAGCTGGTACCATTCCTTCTGAAACTATTCCAATCAATAGAAAAAGAGGGAATCCTCCCTAACTCATTTTATGAGGCCAACATCATCCTGATACCAAAGCCTGGCAGACACACAACAAAAAAAGAGAATTTTAGACCAATATCCCTGATGAACATCGATGCAAAAATCCTCAATAAAATACTGGCAAACCGGATTCAGCAGCACATCAAAAAGCTTATCCACCATGATCAAGTGGGCTTCATCCCTGGGATGCAAGGCTGGTTCAACATTTGCAAATCAATAAACGTAATCCAGCATATGAACAGAACCAAAGTCAAGAACCCCATGATTATCTCAATAGATGCAGAAAAGGCTTTTGACAAAATTCAACAGCCCTTCATGATAAAAACGCTCAATAAATTCGGTATTGATAGAACGTACCTCAAAATAATAAGAGCTATTTATGACAAACCCACAGCCAATATCATACTGAATGGGCAAAAACTGGAAAAATTCCCTTTGAAAACTGGCACAAGATAGGGATGCCCTCTCTCACCACTCCTATTCAACGTAGTGTTGGAAGTTCTGGCTAGGGCAATCAGGCAAGAGAAAGAAATCAAGGGTATCCAGTTAGGAAAAGAAGAAGTCAAATTGTCCCTGTTTGCAGATGACATGATTGTATATTTAGAAAACCCCATTGTCTCAGCCCAAAATCTCCTTAAGCTGATAAGCAACTTCAGCAAAGTCTCAGGATACAAAATTAATGTGCAAAAATCACAAGCATTCTTATACACCAGTAACAGACAAGCAGAGAGCCAAATCAGGAATGAACTTCCATTCACAATTGCTTCAAAGAGAATAAAATACCTAGGAATCCAACTTACAAGGGATGTAAAGGACCTCTTCAAGGACAACTACAAAGCACTGCTCAGTGAAATAAAAGAGGACACTAACAAATGGAAGAACATACCATGCTCATGGATAGGAAGAATCAATATCGTGAAAATGGCCATACTGCCCAAGGTTATTTATAGATTCAATGCCATCCCCATCAAGCTACCAATGAGTTTCTTCACAGAACTGGAAAAAACGGCTTTAAAGTTCATATGGAACCAAAAAAGAGCCTGCATTGCCAAGACAATCCTAAGTCATAAGAACAAAGCTGGAGGCATCACACTACCTGACTTCAAACTATACTACAAGGCTACAGTGACCAAGACAGCATGGTACTGGTACCAAAACAGAGATATAGACCAATGGAACAGAATAGAGTCCTCAGAAATAATACCACACATCTACAGCCATCTGATCTTTGACAAACCTGAGAGAAACAAGAAATGGGGAAAGGATTCCCTATTTAATAAATCGTGCTGGGTAAATTGGCTAGCTATAAGTAGAAAGCTGAAACTGGATCCTTTCCTTACTCCTTATACGAAAATTAATTCAAGATGGATTAGAGACTTAAATGTTAGACCTAATACCATAAAAACCCTAGAAGAAAACCTGGGTAGTACCATTCAGGACATAGGCATGGGCAAGGACTTCATGTCTA
Source organism: Rhinopithecus roxellana (assembly GCF_007565055.1). Classification (NCBI taxonomy): domain Eukaryota; kingdom Metazoa; phylum Chordata; class Mammalia; order Primates; family Cercopithecidae; genus Rhinopithecus; species Rhinopithecus roxellana. Next base: position 101,485,072 of record NC_044562.1, read on the forward strand.
AAACACCAAAAGCAATGGCAGCAAAAGCCAAAATTGACAAATGGGATCTAATTAAACTAAAGAGCTTCTACGCAGCAAAAGAAACTACCATCAGAGTGAACAGGCAACCTACAGAATGGGAGAAAATTTTTGCAATCTACTCATCTGACAAAGGGCTAAAATCCAGAACCTACAAAGAACTCAAACAAATATACAAGAAAAAAACAACCCCATCAAAAAGGCAAAGGATATGAACAGACATTTCTCAAAAGAAGACATTCATACAGCCAACAGACACATGAAAAAATGCTCATCATCACTGGCCATCAGAGAAATGCAAATCAAAACCACAATGAGATACCATCTCACACCAGTTAGAATGGCAATCATTAAAAAATCAGGAAATAACAGGTGTTGGAGAGGATGTGGAGAAATAGGAACACTTTTACACTGTTGGTGGGATTGTAAACTAGTTCAACCATTATGGAAAACAGTATGGCAATTCCTCAAGGATCTAGAACTAGATGTACCATATGACCCAGCCATCCCACTACTGGGTATATACCCAAAGGATTATAAATCATGCTGCTATAAAGACACATGCACACGTATGTTTATTGCGGCACTATTCACAAGAGCAAAGACTTGGAATCAACCCAAATGTCCATCTGTGACAGACTGGATTAAGAAAATGTGGCACATATACACCATGGAATATTATGCAGCCATAAAAAAGGATGAGTTTGCATCCTTTGTAGGGACATAGATGCAGCTGGAAACCGTCATTCTTAGCAAACTATCACAAGAAGAGAAAACCAAACACCGCATGTTCTCACTCATAGGTGGGAACTGAACAATGACATCACTTGGACTCGGGAAGGGCAACATCACACATCGGGGCCTATCATGGGGAGGGGGTAAGGGGGAGGGATTGCATTGGGAGTTATACCTGATATAAATGACGAATTGATGGGTGCTGACGAGTTGATGGGTACAGCACACCAACATGGCACAAGTATACATATGTAACAAACCTGCACGTTATGTACATGTACCCTAGAACTTAAAGTATAATAATAATAAATAAAAAAAGAAAATGAAAAAGATAAAATACCCCAAACAGCAAACTCAATATAAAGCCACATTAGGAAAATGGCCAGGTGACTAAAAAAGGCAAAAGTTTTAGAAATTAATACATGAAAAGGGAGCAAGATCTAAGATACACAAAGAGATAATACAGTACATATAAAAGTAAGGAAGATCATTCTTTAACAGTCTCCACAGTTAGACATCTTTTCTGCTACACAGAATTTAAAAAAAAAACACACACACAGGAAAAAACATGTACAAATAAAAGAGATTACTGCATTGTTTATTAGTTTTGTGTTTTGTTGTTGTTGTTTTTAAAACACACTTTTATATTATTTACTATGAATCAGGCATTAGCCAATAGCTAGACGTTTTGCAAAATCAACTTATATGACCTTTAAAATCACTCTATCAAAGAGACATTAATATTACTCCTGAGGCTCAGAGCAAGTAGCAATTTGCTCAAGATCACATAGAAGTAGTAGAGGTGGAATTCAAACCCAGGCTGGCTGATTCCAGAGTAAGTGCATGGAACCACTATTATATTAGTAGCTCAACTTCTTTGTCTACATATATAACCCCACCTATTTTCATATTTTCAGGTTGTTGCAAATAAGTAGCACATCTGATATACATACCATCTATCTATGTAACGTCTATATAATAAACTGAACTCCAATTTCAGCCAACATGAATTGCATGCAGTTCCTTTTGGAATGTAGTTTTTCCCAAACATTTTCCCTAAGAAGAAACACGTTTTATAATTGAGTTCTGGCAAAGTCTGTTAAGAGAAGGCAAACAAGCCAGAAATAATTGTCACCAATGTTAGTTTTGAATTATTAGAAGTTACCTATAATTTATACAATTTTTTTAAATGAGTCAAATACAGGTTAACTCTTTATACCTGGAACTCAAGCCTACTGGTTGTGTTATTAATAGATTATATATCACTTTAAAAAGCAAGATAGTGACTGATTACATTGTGGAGATTATAGATAATTAAAATACATTACTGAAAAAACAGCCAAAAATAACATCTACAACAAAATCTGAAACTTTCCTAGTGTTATGAAAATGGGTACTTGTAACTTGGGACAAAAGTTCCAGTGACAGTATCATATATTGATTCAAAAACTCTCAGGATAATATATCAAAAAGTGAAGGTAAATCTTCCTGGGAAATTTTTCTAGATGACAAAGATATGACTCAACTGATAAAAAATAAACCGATCTCAATGATGCCTACTAAGTATTTAAATACAATCATTTCATGGCGTATGAGAGTGGAAAATGTTCCTATCTTAAAATATAATTTTCTGTAATATGTGCCCTTAGTTCTGTAATTTTTGAAAGAAACACTGTACATGAACATGACTTTTGAATCTATAATACTGAAAGTTTACATCCAAAACTATTCAGGTGTGTATGTGCTAATTATGCAGGTTTTTATATAAATTTGAGTGTGCATTATCTTAAATATTCTGCATTTACTAGTTGAACTATTATCTGTAGTTGCTGTCCTCATTGTATGAACAGCAGAAATGAAATTAGGAGGCTCATTCCACTAGATCTGTATCTAATTCTGCATTTTGTTGAGTACTGTTAAATGCCAATATTGACTCTTATGCTCTGCCTTTAAACATACTTACCTTTAAAACTTGAATAACATACGTGTACTTTTGTGTCGGTTTATAAGTATTTCATTATTTTTTAAAAATTTTGCATATATATCATATACGTGAACGTTTGTATGTGTGGCACGTGTGTCAGTATTAACAGTCTTATGCTATTGGAAAATTGGGCTTATGCATTTATTCCCTGAACTTGTGTCAAGTACTAAGTATATGTATTACACCACATGCTTGATATGATTGGTAAACACAAAATATTCTTGAGGGAAGAAGAAGAGGCTGCATCAATTGGAGATCATGCCTTGTAAGTAACAGTCTGTCATTAAATATTTTCTGATTATTTCATCATGTAAGTATAGTTTTTATAAATGTGCCACAAAATGTAGGCTCATATGCTGGTGGAATATGGGTTTAGTGTTATTCAAAAAGCTGGGCCTTGTGGAGAAATTTAAAGAAATTGACACTAGTGAACAATGGCCTGGGTTGGGGGAATGACATAATAACAGTTAGGAAAAGGGCCTTATAACTGACAAGAATTCTCATAATATTTTTAAAGAACTGATAATGGAACTCGCCTGGGTAGACAAATGGGAAATAGTAGCTGTGTGTTGTTTGTGTGCACATGAGTGTATGCACACCAGTGCCTTGAAATTAAGATAGGGTTGGAGTTAAGTATCATAAGAATTTACATTTAAACTACTGCTTAACAAGATGTCCACTGAAGATACCTGATTGAAAGAAAATTCTTGATCAAAATAACGGCAACATGAAAATGGGCTATAAGTAAAAAGATTCTTATAATAGCGTGTATGAGAAACTAAAGCAGCAAGAAACCAGATTCTAGGCAAATCATGATAGGGAGATAGCTATGTCAGTAGAGGAGAGGAGTCTTTTCATGATACGATGAAAGAATACAGCAAGTTGTCCCTCTCGGAGAAAAGTGGTAACCATATATGTATTAAATTGTCAATACAGTACAGTACCTAGGGGTTTTGTTATTACTAATTATACAAAAATTGCGAGCTCCAAATTTGCATTTTTCTTTAAATTAACAAAATAATTCCATTCCCCATCTCATTACTAGATATGTAAAAAAACAAAAACAGCAACAAAAAACCTAAAGGCAAAATTAAGAAGGCTGAATTATATACATCATCAGTCTTGGAGAAATAAGAGAGAAAATGCTTAAACACAAACTTCCTCCTAAGAGACTGGTCCACAGTGCCACCTTGTGTTGATGACCCAGTTCTTCTGTTTTGTGTTTTGTCTTGTTTTCAAAATCTAGTATTTCTTCCTCATTCCAAATGACATGCAGAAGTAGTATGGGTTATTTTGTCCTAATTTCAAATTAGTCAACTGAAGTACTGAAACATGAAAGAAAAAAGTATTTACAATAATTCTTGTTTACTAGTTAACTGTTTTATTTACTTTGTTGCAAATTAGTGCACTTTTTCCCTACTAGAATGTGGTTAATCTATCCATACCATGAAAAGAGGTATTGGGAACAGATGGAATTCTGTACTGAATCTAAGGGTAGAGCCAAACAAAATATGATATTTTGAAGTAATTGCAATCAAAGATGGTAAATGACGATGGTGTGCACATTCTAATATGACACTGAAGTTAATTTGTATTGAGAAGTTTATATATTTTTATATCTATTTTTAAATGGGTAGAAATGACGGACGTTTTAAAGAAAAAAATTGTGAATTCACTTTGAGAATCATTGAAATAGAAACTGATGAAATCTAAATTTCAAGTCTTTTTATTATCTCTAAGCCTTTATTATTTGAACTAACAGGTGATTACGATTTCCACCAAATTGGATCACCTTCCATTAATCCCTGGAAAGCTGGTAGATAGAATGCTTAGGGAAGAATATTTAGATAATAAAATACAAGCCCTATTTCTAACGCTACTATCCAGAATTTACTTAAGCCCTACATGTCTCGAGATGCTTTGGATTGAATATTTTTTCTTCCTAGAAAATCATAGCATCCGTTTTTCCCTATCTTGTCTTGTTTCAACGGCTGATTCATTTATGGGAAAATAAGCTTAAATTGGCTTTTCATATTTTTCCTTTTCCTCCTGTTAAATGACCTTTATGTCCTCAAGTACAGCCTGACATTTAATTAGAAAATTAACACAGCATATTTAACTTGTCTCGAGTGTAGTTTACCAATATACTAGGCCTATCATGAAAATAAAAGTAAATCCCTCAGATTTTAACTTATTCAAATTAGTATAACTTTTTAATTCAAAACTTAGCTATACTAACATATATCTGGAGACTTTATTGTAATGAAACAAAAGGTTTAGTGTATTTGGTTATATATATGTCATATGTATACATAATTTTATATATTTATAATTATATGTAAATTTTAATGTAAGTTTTTCAAGTGTATGTATAATTTATACATTTAATACATGTATAATTCTACTAAAAACTGTATTTCATATAGTTGTGGTATGTGCCGATAATGACATGCGTTCTATATACTCACTACTATGCATAATGAGATTCAAGTATTCAATAGTAATTAACTATAAGCAAATTATCTACCTAATAAGGATAATTTTAGTTTCCATATAAATTTTACTATAGGCAGCCTTCTTCCCTTTTAGCACTGAAGTCAAAAATTTTTATTTCTGGAATTTGAGTATATTAATTAAAATTTCATCCTCCTATGACCAATTCAACAATATGCTTAATTTTTGTCAGAGAATTTCGGTTTTTATAAAAGCACATTTCTTAAATCACAAACCAGAAGTTTGTCACTAACAATTTTTCAGGATGTCATGTCTTTCCTTTTCATCATAAATATTGTCATTCATTTGCAGAATGTGTATTTTTGTCTATTTGAGCTGCATTATTTTTAGAGGAAAAGCTGTTCAATAGATTAGAGAATCTGAGCTAGCCAGTGGAGAACTTAACTACATAAGTCCACTACACCTAATTATAAAAGATGAAGGTTTTAAAATTTGCATAATTGCAACTGTTGGTAGGGGTCGCTAACATATTTGCATTATCTACTTATGTTCCATACCAACACTTTTAAGCACCACTTTTAAAAAAGTCAGCTATGTCAGATGCTTGTGGGTGTCAGAACATCATAACCTACAATGCAGGCAATGCCTTTTTCTACGTACACCCCTGGGTTCCAATGGCTTTCTAAAATCAATTTCTACGTTTTGATACTATTCCATCTTCCAACTTTTAAAAATAAAGTCTTTCTATCCATAGCTGCATGTAGCAAGAGAAATGCACAGTGCCTCTATATCAAGTCCCAAGGATTCATTTATGCCTTTTACAAATAATCATTCCATTGCCTGTAGTTCGTAATAATTAATATTTACAAAGATGGCATTCACACAGTGAAAGTGCAGAGTAAATCAAAAATAGGGGTTGGTATTCATCGTAAGGGCCTTTATACTTTGGAGTCTAAAAGAATACCTAGATCTTAGGAAAATGGATATCAAACATCTTTTTAGAGCTGTCTACTGTTTAAATGTCTAAATAATATTTGAAATAATTGAATTTAAAAATGGAAAGGTGGATTAATAAATTAGTGTTGAAAATTTGCTAAGCAAAATAATGATGATAATAGCTATCATTAATTTGGTGGCTTCTATGTGCAAGGTCCAAGCACCTTCCACATATTATTTCTAATTCTCATTAAAGCCCAGCAAGGTAGATTTTTTTATCCCTATTTTATAGGAGAAGAACCTAAAGCTCAGAGAAGTTCTGTAAGTTGCCCAAGAGGTTATAGAAGTTAAACATGAATTTAAACAGACTTTTTATGACTCTATGGTCTGTGGGTTTTCCACCATTCCATACTGCTCTCTTCCCCTAAAATTACAACTATATTTTATGAATAACACCTTCATGATAGAACCTTAATAATCTAGTTAATATGACAGATCATTGCTCTAACCTTTTTTGCTAGTAAAGATTATTAGTTGTCCCCAAAATAGCATCAAATGCATTTCATTTATTTCCTCACTTACTCAACTAATACTGACTCCTGGCACTGCACAACATGCTACAATAGCCATAGTGAGAGTATCAATTAAGAAATGAGTCGAGGCCTAGAATATCATAATAAAACAGTAAACATTATTATACCAGTGGTAAAAAATAGGTGACTGTATAGGTGGCTTTAGAACTTGCTTCATAAAAATGGGCAAACCAAAAAAAAAAAAAAAATAGGAATTTAGAGGAAAATGCTGTGGTACAGAAAGTGTAAATCAGGGTTCTGAGGCCTGGCAAATTGCTAAAATGCATTTACAACAAGAAGCCAAAGCATTCTTACCCTCTCCATTATTGGGCCTGCTACTTTTATTATGTCCTGCAGTAGATTTACATGCGGCATTAATGATGCAACATTGTGTATGAGTATTGGGAGCACATTTTTTGGTATTAGGAGGTTTCTAAAACAGAATATTTTAATTCTAGTTTGTAAAAGAAAATGTGTCATTCTTGGCCTCTTCAATGTTTAGTCAAGTATAAAGACTTAGAGAAACAATTAAGAAAGGAAGATGATTTTTAAAAAAGAAAAAGAAAAAGACATTTTATTTCCATGATGAGTCATGCTTTGTAGAGTAAGTGTCTGGGGAGTCAAATGGTCAATTTTTTTTTACTATACAAATGTAACTAGAAGTTAATGTATTCAGTCATAATGCTATATTCATAAAAAAAGCATTTGCTTACAAATCAAGTATAAAAAGAAGATACATTTCCTCTAATTAATATTGCTTGTGATATGTTGGTAATTTCCAATAATCAAAATTGCCACAGGAAGTAAGGTTGTTTTAGCTGGCTCCTGGTGAACGCATCCATTTACTTCACGCTTACAGTAAATATAGGATATTTTACTTACATTGCCCAGGTTTCCTTCAGTTTCTGTTCTCCTGAGGTAACCTCCAAGCCCCGCACTTTCTGTAACTTGATTCCTCAGCATTTTCCAGGAAAGAAAGGTATCAATGAGCTGCTGGTTTTATTGTTTACTCCTTTATAATAGTATAAAGCATTTCATCATTTTCAGCTTTTTCAGTCATAGAAAAGAAAGTATATAACTAGATTCCCTTTTCGATAAAGATAGAATATCACTATTTCGTATAATACAATCTATGCTCAGATTTTTCTGAGCGTCAAAAACGTGTATGTGCGCGTGTGTGTGTGTGTTTGGGCTCACATGTGTGTAGCATGTTTACTGTCATATCTTCATCTTGATAATAACATAGTATATGGCTTTGCATGAGAATTTCTTCTTCCTGCAGATTTTGATTTGCTAGTTTTTGAACTCTTGATAAATTTGGTGACACTGTGGCTGATCCACTTTATCCCTGCTTTGTTTGGGTATGGTCTTGCTCTCTGAGGCACCACTTCCCCATTCCCATTGACTTCAGGAAAGGTTCATTAGGCCTGATCTCTCTCAGTCTTTTTTCTTCCTCCCCTTTCTTCTCTCTTCTCCACGCTGGACTCTGGGGCTCTTTATTCCTCAGGTCCCCTGTAGGTTAAGCCTAAGCTCTTATCCTCTCTTCTCTTTAACTCACAGTCAGCATTGGCATCTGTATTCAGTAACCCTCCCTATGAATAAATAAAAGCAGGTACCAGCCTCCCAAATCTCCAGGTCTGGCTGGACAAACAGCTTGAGATGCAGCTCCTGTCACAGTTTCATGTCACCTTGCAGCAAAAAAACTTCCCAAGGCCATTGAGATACATCTGACACTAACTTTAATTCCGCAGTGTTTAAGTTTTCCAGACTCCTATAAATCCTCCATATAACCTACAAATAATTAATATCTAAAGAAAGCCAATCTATGGACCTGGATGTCACATCAAGGCAGAAGGAATGCACATATATGTGCATGGGATAATTAAGGGTTTCTTTATGCTTTTCAAAAGGTCTGATCTGTTGGTAGATAACGAGGGTCTGAGCCACTTTGAGCAGTTGAGTAATTTGTATTTGCCAACAATTTTCACTCCCCACTCTGTATATAAATGATTCTTGATCTTTTTAGAAATTCTGCCTTTTTCAAATAGTATGCTCCTTCAAAAATACTCCAAAATGATTGCATTCTGAAAACAAATCTTGTGGTGGGTCGGGCTAGTACTCTAGTTCTTCTGAGGTTTGGCTTTTTTGTTTTTATACATGAGGTTTAAACAAAGTTCAGCCATTCATATTACTAGTTCGCAAAACATTATTGTCCTTGGTATATTTAAGTTCCCTATATATTGGTGAATTGGTTGGTTAAATTTTTTTTTTTTTTTTTTTTTTTTTTTTTGAGATGGGGTCTTGCTCTGTCACCCAGGTTGGAGTGTAGTGGTGCAGTTTCAGTTCATTGCAAGCTCCGCCTCCCGGGTTCAAACAATTCTCCTGCCTCAGCCTCCTGAGTAGCTGGGATTACAGGCGCCAGCCACCACGCCTGGCTAATTTTTGTATTTTTAGTAGAGACGGGTATTCACCATGTTGGCCAGGCTGGTCACTCAGGTGATCTGCCTTCCTCAGCCTCCCAAAGTGCTGAGATTACAGGCATGAGCCATTGCGGTTGGCCGATTTGTTTATCTTTTAAAAATTCCATTTTATCCCTGTTCCTCAATCCCATTTAGAACTCTCTGAATGAGCAACCATTTAAAAGTGTAGCTAATTATTATAGTGTGTTCTTGGCAGATGGATATTGACTTATGTGGATATATTTTAACATCAATGATATTGTTAGATAACTGTCCATTTTCTACTTTTATCTACCATGTTTTTAGTACCCATTTTAGGTTTTAGGTATACAGCTCGTTCACTGTGTTTAACTGCTGCATAATATCCATGGTGTGCACTTATCACACTTTGTCTATCTGTTAGAGTTCTGAGCTTCACTTCTGAGTAAACGAAAACAAGTATCCTAAAGATTGTTTTTTCCTTTTTGCTTAGACTTCTTTTTCTTTTTGGTGTCTACGCCGTGAGAAGGGGGATAAAATGACTTAATGATGGAAAGAAAAGGAGGAATAATACCATCAGTATGAGTCATTCAGGATAAACAGGATTAAGTCTTGGGTGTTTGTGATTCAATATTGTATAGCAATAGGGTCTGCAGGTTTGTATCTGTTCAGACTTCCTGGGTGCTAATCTTGGCAGATCTACTTACCATTCACCGACTGCTTACCAACTAGTAACCTTAGATTAAGTTACTTAAATTTTTGAGTATCAGTTTCTTACCAGTAATATGAATATAAAAAAATACACATCTTAATGTCATAATGCCATAACTTAATGCTATAACTTAATGCCATAACTGGTCATATGACCCTACTTAACACTAGGAGGCCAAAAAATGAAATCTCACGAAGTGCCTAGAAGCTGGAGAGCCTGAAATACTCAGTGAACATCCTTAATGACTACCATATGCCTCACATGGTTGTTGTAAGGATTAAGGGGTTTATTTCTTATCCTGTGGTTAGTACAGTACCTACAACACAGTAGACATTGAAAAAATATTAGCAGCTATTTTATAGTTCTTAATAAGACATGAAAGACCTTTCATGCTTTCCAACACTCTCCACTTAAACATTGTGTTCTATTACTTTCCAAGCCTCTCTTTTCCCCACATGCCACAAGACAAATATGCCAACACTTTCATCATGTTTCAGATGAACAGTACCCTGCAGTAATACCTTGATCTTCATTTTCTTTCTGTTGGCTCTCCTAGCCATTGACTCCTTGCCTGTCCTACCATTATAACTACATCTTGCCCATTGGATCTACGTGCCCTACTGATCTTGATGACAATTCACTCACAGATGTCTTTATTATGTCTTTCTTTATATGCTTTATCACACAAATAAAATTATTGTCCAAGCTAGCACATTTTTAAGAGTGAAAGGAGAGCAATAAGTAAAAACCAGGGCTGTGTCAGGGAAACTGGAAGGGATAGTCACACTACTTTCTCCATTTCAGCAATAAATTAATGGGTGTTTTAATAGCATCCTATGTCCTCCTTATTCTATAGGGAGTTCGTTTATCAGAGTAATCTTTGCCCTGAGGATTTTCTCATTTTTTCAGACACCTTGAGAATCATTTTTCTTGAGCTCCCTCTCCTTACTTCCTCCTTCCTCCGAAGTTAGTAAATTTCTTTATGTTTCCAAAGCCACAGGGGTATACTTCAAGTTGTATGGAAATTATTTATTTACACATCTAGCTCCATTGTAACATTATGAGGTCCTTGAATTCAAGTATCTCACTTCATTCGTCTTTGTATTCCCAAGAACTTGCAGAATCCTGACACATGGTAGGCAATCAATGTTTGTTGCATGGATGAACGCGGTCCCAGAAATGTAATACCTTAATTAAGAGAACCAGATCTTTAGTGGGTTGGGAAGTAGGTATTTCAAGCATTGTGGCAGGACAGCTGGAGACAGATTTTGAGGAAGAAGGTATTTGTGTAATGTCCTAAGATTTCATGTTAATCAACTAACTTTCTTGTTTACATTTGAATCCTGGTTCAAGTTCATTTGTAGCATTTGGAATCACTAGTTTTTGAGTTACAGTGTTCTGAAACTATCTTTATAGGATAATTTTAGATGTTTTTGAGCTGCAAAGGTTTTAATACTATTAATAATCATATAAATCTTTAAATAACTGAAACCCTATAAATAGGTGGCATTTTTTTAATTGAACCAAATCTCCTAACTCTGCCACTGATTGAATTGAGTGGCCTTCCTAAAAGTCTTCCCCAAAAAGAGTGGTGGCAAAACTTTTAAAAAGGTCAAAATTTGTGGAACACTTGTAATTCTCATTGAGATCTACTTTCTCTATTTTATGCTCCCTTTATGGCTGAGGCTAAAATCTCTAATAATTTACTGTAAGGTAATGAATAATGACTCTAATAGTGACATCTGGTGGTTCACAGGGAACATTACATTAATACATCAATTTTAACCTCTAAACATGTTTCTATTTTAGTAAGACGGTTGTCTTTGTTCTTGTAAATTGGTCCTAATCATTTAGATATTTGTTTCATCCCTTACAGAGAAAACTAATATTATGTTACAGGTTTTGTTCTGTAATATGCACAAGTTTTAAATTCATACTTACAGTTAGGAAAAGTAAGTTAAATTGCAGATCTGAGTTCTTTTTACACCTGAAAAATGTAGGAGGTGGCAGAATGCATTTTTAGCACCTGTAATCCATATCACAACTTGAATTCAACTAGCTCTAAACAACACAGGCACCTGGGAATATATGTGCCATAATCTATCCTTTACTACATGGATGTGAATCATTATGATACAAGAAAGCTCAGAAGACTGGAGTTCTCGACATTCTCTATTTACTACTGAATTGTATGAACATGACTCGGTCATTTAATTCCTTGGGTCTCAATTTTCTCATCTGAAATATTTAGATTAGATATTCTCCATCTTGAAAATTCTTAATGATAAGGACTTAATAGACAGTGATGGTTAATTACAATGACATAGCTCTCCTCTGATATTTGGCTTTTGGTGCATAGAAGATAGGCACTTTTTAATGATAATAAGGATTCTTTAAATTCTTATTCAGTATTCAGATAACATCCATTACCAGAGCACCCAATGGGATAGCTCAAGATTCCCAGGACCACTGGCAAGGAGCCAAAGCTATTACAGTCACAATTGTGAATAAATTAGAAACAGCTTAGGCTCAGCTCCTCACACTCAAGAATGGACTAAGTGTACCTGCTTACTGTATCCCCACTAAGTGATTTCCAAAGCCTGTTAAAGACTAGATTCATTGGAATCATCTGGACATTTGTTAAATATATGTTTCTCATGCTCCCTCCTAAGCCTATGGAAGGGAGATGACCAGAATCCACAATTTTAATAAGCTCCCCTGGTGATAATGATGGTTATCCTGGTTTGGGTACTACTTACTAACCCAACTCAGAAGCCACATAGATTCAAATAGAAAGGGATACTGATACCATAAAGCTGATGAAAGATTAAGTCTTTTAAGCCAGGACTTGCCAACGCAAGTGTCTACAGAGACCACACAAGTAACTTAAATTTAAAAATTAGCAAAGTAGGCATTAAGCAGAACTCTGGAGAGCACACCCCATGCAAAGTAGGTAGTCTTTAATTAGTTGTAGTGGTTGTTGCCAGAAGGGGAAGCTTCCCAGGGTTGCCCTGTGCTTTGTAAAAGGAAGATGAAAATAGGATTCTTATGTGGAATCTCTAATCTGTAGGAGTTGGAACCAATTCAATGCAAACTAAATGAAACACATTTGTGGGCTTCACGTTTTTGTTCTCTATTTTAGATCCAATTCCTATTTGTCCCCTCTAAATCACACTTCACTTTTTCAGTTCCACTGCATTTTTCAGTCTATGCATCTAATCAGCTAGATGAACATACAGACTACACTATAGAGAATGGCTATTTCATCTTTTCTATCGTCACATCCTTTCAAATTATCCTAAAGTTTGTTTAAACTTTGTCCCATCCTTAAAGCATTTTGGAGCTTTATTCTCCAAACATTTTCAAACATACTCTTTCGAGGCACTACGCCCAAACATCTTTTCCATTTCCATTTATTTAACAACTATTATTATAGGTATTATTCATTTTCACAAAGTAATATCTAGTAGAGGCTTTAGCTTAAATAGGTGGAGATAAACATGATCCAAATAATAACTTTCATTAATAAATAAGTGTATCATATATAATTAGCCTCCCCATATATTCAAATGTGGAAAACTCATTACTTACTCATTATTAGAACCTTTGACTTCCTTGACATTACTTGGATTAAAGGCAAAAATAATTTCTGTATCTCTCTTCACTCTAAAGTAAGTCAGAATTTTAAAAAGATAAAAACAAAAGGACTTTGTCTCAATAAGAAATTAGAAAAGAGCCCTTACTATGAGGTGATCTCCTGAGCCTCAATCCTAAGGCAGCATGCTAAGAAGACCTCTAGGGGAGGTGGCAATGAAGACATTTAAATAGAAATCCAAATACTTTCATAAAATAAACACAACAACTTATGCTAGAAAGGAATTTTATTAACTGGTCAAAGGTAGCTAGCCAACAGATTAGATATGGCTTTTGGTTTTTGCTTTTGGTTTTTGCTGGATTTTGTTCATGACGAGTAGTAGAATGACACTTCTAGGTGATGGGGAGAGATCTCAATGTCCGCTGCAGAAAAAAATAGGAAAAATAAAAGCACATGGCTCTAACAGAAGATACAAAATAGTAGTATGAAGATTGAGGCATGCTTAAAGCACTATTAATTATCTCCACAAATTCAAATTGATCATCTAAAGGAACTCAGGGATTTATCATAACCTGGAATGCATCCAAAAGCCACTATTTCAGAATAGATGACATATCACCAGGACTCGTATCATTGTAAAATGATATGACTCGATTAATTTGAATGGAGATAAAAGATATCTAAATTTTATGTCCTATAATAAGCATCATTATATGACATATTAGTAGAATTTATGGAGGCTGATGATTTATTGAACATTAGCTATGATCATGGCCTTATGTGGGATATTGGAGAAAGAATAAATATAAACACAAAAGATCATCTCTATTCTAGGATAGGTAAAACTCCAAAGAATACAAAGTACTAGTAGAAAAACACTTCAGAACACGGTAAGATTTTGAATAAATTGTGTATTTTAATGAGAACTGGGTCCATTGAGTTTTAAGGAAATAAAGAATTGGAGAGCAGTAGCAATAGCTAGGGAAATTAAATATGCTCTTTTAATTTGTCATCTTAACTAACTAGCTTTGAGCCTTCTGAGTAATTCAATCATTTATTCATTCAACAAACATTTGTTGAGTGCTACTCTGCATTTTTATTAAAAGGTAATGCATTCATGTGGCTCAGAAAGTTTTTAAAAAGGATATATCAAGAAGTCTCACTATTATCCCGTCCCTATCTACTCTTATAATTGATCATTTTTATTAATTCCTCTCTTTTCTAGTATGTTTAAGCAAGTGCAAGAAAATATTAACGTGATTTAGTATTTTAATCCTTTGTATACAAAAGGTAGCATATTATGCACACTGTTTTTTACCTTACTTTTAGTATTAAAAGAGTTTCCTATAAAACTGAATAGTAGGCTAGTCATGGTGGCTCATGCTTAGAATCTCAGCACTTTGGGAGGCTGAGACAGGAGGATCTCTTGAGGCCAGGAGTTCAAGACCAGCCTGGGCAACATAGCAAGATTCCATGTCTACAAAAATTTTTTTTGAATTGCTTGGTGTAGGCCAGGCACAGTGGCTCATGCCTGTAATCCCAGCATTTTGGAAGGCCAAGGTGGGCGGATCACGAGGTCAGGAGATTGAGACCATCCTGGATAACACAGTGAAACCTCTTCAGGAGAATGACGTCAACCCGGGAGGCAGAGCTTGCAGCAGTGAGCTGAGATGGCACTATTGCACTCCAGCCTGGGCGACAGAGCAAGATTCTGTCTCAAAAAAACAAAAAAAATTTGCTTGGTGCAGTGGCACACACTCATAGTCCTAGCTACTCTGGAGGCTAAGATAGGAGGATCTCTTGAACCCAGGAGTTCAAGGTTGCAGTGAGCCACGATCACACCACTGCACTCCAGCCTGGACAACAGAGTGAGAACCCATCTCAAAACAAACAAAAAAAAAAAAAGAAAAGAAAAGAAAAGAAAAGAAAGCCCTCGGCCAGGCGCAGTGACTCACATCTGTAATCCCAGCACTTTGGGAGACCAAAGTGGGCGTATCACTTTAGGCCAGGAGCTCGAGACCAGCCTGGTCAACATGGTGAAACCCCATCTCTACTAAAAATACAAAAATTAGCCAGGCACGGTGGGGCATGCCTGTAATTCCAGCTACTGGGGTGGGCTGAGGCATGAGAATCATTTGAACCTGGGAGGCGGAAGTTGCTGTGAGCTGAGATTGCACCATACACTCCAGCCTGGACAACATAGTAAGACTATGTCTCAAAAGAAAAAAATCCTCAAAAAACAAAACAAAAAATAAAACTTGAATAGTATTCAACTAAGTGGCTATACCATTGTTTAACCCATCCTCTGTGGGTGGATACAGAATAGATCCCATTTCTTACTATTAATAATATCAACAGTACTAACCTTTTGCAGTAATTTTGTAGAAAACTGTTTGTTCATATATTTTGTCTTACCAAACTACCTCAATATATTCTAATATTCTAAAAATACTTGTGCAGATTCTTACTGGTTCAAGGGAAAAGATGATGGGAATGTGGAGCATAAGGTAATAAGAGAAGACAGCAGAGATGACAGAAGAGAGGGATAAGAGTGGGCAGGCGCTGCTCTGAATGCTATTTTAGAGATGTTATTCCCCTTCCTTCTCACAGGAGCTATAGCTCCAAAAGTAAAATAGTTTCTTATCAATCAAATGTATAAACAAAAAAACCTACCTTGGTTGTCTGTAAAATATAAAGAAAATTAATTAAAAGGAGTGAACATACAAAATTCAGGAGCGGTACTAATTGCTTAAGACGTCTTAAACAAGACACACACACAAACACACACACACACACACATATGCATATATACAACGTGCGTGAATAAAAATATTATATCATATATAATTGTATACATGTGTATGTAAAGAATTTTTAAACTTTTGATATGTTTTATTGCTCTTGGTAACATCCCCTAATATAAAACACAGCATGAAGTATCCATTTCCTTTGAAGTAATTTTTAAAAACCCTAATACAACTAATCTTAAGAAAGAGATAACAATCTTTGGCTATCCATACCTCAACACTGTAAATTTTTGCTAGTAATAACCATCTTTTCTATCTTAATCTCTTGTTGGTTGTGGATCATTACACAGTCAAATCGTTAACTGAATCATGTCATGTCCCATGGAGTTTTATCATGTTTAAATTTTCAAAACTTGACTTTATGTAGGAAAATGAAAGGTATTTTTTTTAAAAAAACCAAAGCCCAGGTTCTTCCCAAGCTCTGACAGCTTGAAAGGAACTCCAACAGAGAAACAGAAGTAAAATGAAAACTCCTGGAGCCTTAGCCCGCCCATACAAGACTCTAATTGGCAGCCATCATAGAGAATTTATCTGTCATTCAAGTACTATATACTCTTCTATTTCCTGATTAACTTTGAAAACACAGACATTGCCTGGTACAATAATTTGTCTTAAAATTTAAATAACATGACTTTGATATTTTACAAAATTTAGCATTTAATATGTGAGGGTATTTTAACACATACTCATTTTTTATTACCTTTTAATAACACTGTTGTTTAAATACCTACTTTAGACCTAGTTCTTTTGCAAATGAGATTACGTGCATAGTATTTTAATTATGGCACATTTAGAAATTTTTTTAATGTCTCTAATTTAAATGTAAAATATTTCAAAGCCCTTCTGTGTAATATGGGTACATAACAGAGCAGACCTGACACATCCTTTGGAAAACTTGTAAGATTCCTTGCTAATTGAAAAAATAATAATAATGCCACTGCTTCAGAAGAGCTGAAAGAACTTTAAAATTATCTGGTTTTAAAATCCTATACCCTTGTGAGGGATCGATATTATTTTGAAGAATATGTGACTTCTGAAAGCTGAGTCCGTGGTAGAGCTCAAAATAGAACCAATGAATCTTGACTCTCAATTTGTGTCTCTAGCTAACCACATTAACTGGACAATTTTCTTTCATCTGTGTATTATTAATAACATAATATCCTGTGACACAACAGACTAATCGCCTCTTTGGAGAATTACCTTAGAGTTGTGTGGGACATATTTTTAAAGAACACATTATGTGCATAGATATATAACTTATGGACTATCCCATAATTAAATAATTGCTGGCTATTTAGACGAAGGTTTTCACTTCTAGTAGTTTTAGTTTTATAAATAGGTACGGAGCACTTAGAACAATGATACATCTTAAATTTACGCATTTTGTTTTTTGTTTTTTGTTTTGTTTTTTCAGGAAACTCCAGTACATAGATAGCTAATAAAAAGGAAGATGATGTTCACATCCTATCTTTATTTTAGACTTGGTTTAACTGAGGTATGAACTGAATAAGTTACCATTTCTGGATCCAGAGGAAATTAATATTAAACAGTTCTGTGAATTCAGGCTATTCAACTTCAAATCAAGATCAATGAATTCTCACAACTTATATATGAATTTTGGTTAATGTTATTACTGTTAGGTATTGAAGTACCATAACAAATTCATTACATTTTACTACATTTCAAACTCTTCTCTTAGTGGTGGTAATAATGTGCTGCTAGGGGTTGGGTTTTTGTTTTTGTTTTTTTCTGTTTAATTTCTTCTATACCTTAAATGAAAGTTTTTCTCTAGGAAAAACCTTGAACTTCTTCTTCCTCTGTCACAAACTCCCATGACTCTAATTGTTGGTTACAGGAAGCTCATTCCCACATATATAGAACTAGCTTAATCTTACTCCTGAGATTTACTAGACTTCTGGTCATTTCCTTATGGGTAGCTTAAAATCAACACGTTTTAAGCTCTCCTTTGCTTTTTACTCTTGAAGGTATCAGGCCCACATGTCTTCAGTATCTACCCTGTGACCCCATATGGATAAATAGCCTTTTCTTTTCCACATTGTCTTATAATCATATCTATATATGTATATTATTTCAGTTAAGTTTCAAGTTCATTGTGAACAGGGTCTTATTCATCTTTGTTGTCCTAGTACACAGCCCAGTATAGCACCTGGAAGATGCTCAATTAAGTTTTCGGTGAATGAATTAATGAACGATTGATCATTGGGTAAAGACCTGGTAAACTTTCAAGGCACATGAAAGTCTGTTTTGAGCAAGAAAAATAATGTAAGCTTTGCTTTTTACAAAATTGCCAGGGAATGAAGTGTTAAAATTTACTATATTAAATACTGGAACACTGTTGTAACCTGTATCATTATTATGTGGTTTGGGGATATGATTTTAATAAAATTATATTACCTTGATGGTTCAGCTTTGACAATAGGTGTTAGTTTCTTAAAGTCAGACTTATGAAGGGATGTCATTCTATTGAAGTTTATGTTATGAAAGTGTTAGGTATTTATAATTATGAAGGAAATACAATTGAGACAAAAGTATTTCAGATCAAATGGAATTTGATTATCCATTAATGCTAAATGGGAGGTTCATGACCTGAGCCTAATGGGCCCTTTACAAGTTGTAGTGGACAATTAAGTGACTCAGCAGTGAAACTGACATTGAGGAGCAGATTTTGCCTGCCAGCCGCTCTCGGGGTTTGGATTTCACTGGATCATGTTCTGAAAGGTCAGCACTGGCCAGATGACCAGTCCACAACTGCAGATGGCAATGTGGTCACCTGACCACTCTGGGGCTCCCCAACCTGCTGCACAGGCTCAAGTTCACTGAAAGGTCATGGCAGGCCCTGTGTCGCTACTCAGGAATAACATAATT
Organism: Rhinopithecus roxellana; assembly: GCF_007565055.1. Lineage (NCBI taxonomy): Eukaryota > Metazoa > Chordata > Mammalia > Primates > Cercopithecidae > Rhinopithecus > Rhinopithecus roxellana. The sequence goes on from NC_044562.1 coordinate 101,504,209, forward strand.
CTGGGGTACTCTTTCTTCAATGTTCTAAATATATGAAATAAAATAAATACTTTTGGTCTCTCAGCCAAAGATTAAAAGCATGACACTTGTAATAATTGGAAGGTAGCATTTTAGCCATAGTGAGCACCTCAATTTGGGGGATCATTCTTCAAAGGAATATTCATATTTAAATAGCATTTAAATACTCACCAGAAACTTGAGAGACATACACCAGCATTAAAGCCCAATTTTACCAATTATAGACTGTATGTCCTTGTGCCAGCAATGTCATCTCTTTCAACCTCAGTTTTATCTTCAGCTATAAACTGGAGAAGATACTATTGTACCTATCCTGCTCTGCCAACTTCAGAGAGTTGAGAAACACAACATCTAAGTCATTGACAAACTGGTGATATACACACATACTAACCATTTTCTTTCTGCTTGAATGAGTGTTTTTGTATACATTTCCAGAGAAAACCGTGAAAAACATATTTAAAAAATTAAAACCATGTCAGTAGAGTTAGTAAGTAGTCAAAATTTTATTTGTTGGCCCTTAACTCTTTTTAAAGGAGACCCAAAGGAGAGAAAAATCACTTAAAAACATACCTGGTCAATGATTATTTTGTTTGAATGTTGCCCAATGTAGCAGGAAATTGATACTCTCTTTAACTTTGAATATTTTATCTCAGGCTCAGAATTAAGAAATACTTGTTTAAGCATGGCTTAACAAATGTCTAAGCATGGCTTAGGACTATTGTATTATTTAGGCTCAAATAGCATTAAGAAACATCTTATGACAGTACCATGAATTGGAGACATCCAAAACTGAATTGAAAGTAGGGCAGAGACAAATTGGGGCACAGTATTAAATTACAATTGTACATAGGATTCAATCGAATAATATCTTTCTAGCTCTGTTATTCTCTGATCAGACAGCTTAGCTGTACTGTAACTGCCATTGCTTCAGCAGAGTGTTTTATCTGCCCACAGGCCAGGCCTCTAAACATTATTCACTCAAGGCACATGAAACGACACTATGCTCATAGTAGGAAGTACTCGCCTATACTCAAAAGTGAGAAAAAGCTGGGCTCACGGTTGGTTCTGGAATTGTAAACAATTAGTTTTGTCTTTTAAAGCCTTTTAAGAATAATCAGAAATAAATTGCAGATTTGGAAAACAATCCCTACAACCCCTAGATGAACCCATAGCAATGAATTTGCAGAGTCCACAAATGTTGGAAATAAACAAATAGTTACTCTCGGAGGTCAGATTTGAACTTATTTGTTTTAAATTATTATGCCCCAAAGAAGTTCTGAAAATATTTTAACTTAGAACAAATGTGAAAAATAATTTTTAATATCTAGGTTTGAGAAACTTCACCAAACAGAAATCAAATTTGCATTGGCACTTTTGAATTATTTGCTGCATCAGCTTAGCGAACACAGGCATCTGTCTACAGCAAATGCAGTCTTCTCTGAAAGTTCTCAGGAAAAACAATCAAGAATACAATAGAAAGGAGAACAGATGTACAGTTCTTCAAGCCTCTAGTTGGCTTAGCTTGGCTTCAGGTCCTGGGAAATGGAGAGAATGCTGATTTGCATGGTTGATATAGATCAAAGGGACAAGCAGAGTGCCTTACCCGATTTCTTGTGCCCGAGTAAACACTTCTGGTTCCTTGGAGCAGAAGCAAGCAGACAACAAATAGATCAGTTGTCTCCTAGAAACTGTAGACTTAGAATTTTTACCTTGTTTTTGAGAAAACTTGAGAACAAAGCAAGTTTTGCAGCATGCAGGAAAAGAATACAGACTTAGAGATAGAAATAGACAGCTGTTGATATTTCTCTAAGGGTCCCCTTTTAGTGTGTGGGTAGTTAACATTCTAAGGAGCTTCTGTTCTTTGTGTAGCACCTGCTTTCCTATTGGCTTCTAAAAACTGTGTCCACATATATGAGACTAAAACTTTCCTCTCTTGGGTGTCTCCTATGTGGACTGGAGGTGAGATTTGGCATTCCTATGTTTCCTGTTCAGCCACCTCCCTGAGTACGGCTCCCATGTTCACCCCTCACCACTCATCTACTCTTTTCACCTTCGTAACTGTTCCCAGTATCTCAGTCACCACAAACTCTTGCCATAAGGGAACTGTTGGGGCAGCTGGCGGGGACAAACTATACTGCCTAATTCTTCTATTCTTTGCTTCTCAGGGCACTTTAATTAGAAAAGGTATGTTCTATGTGCCTAAAACTGCTCCTATGGAGACCACTCTAGAAATGTTTGAAACATATGCAAATATGTCACTCCTCTCCCCCTCTGAAGCCAACCCTCATTTTCTTCCGGCTTCGGTGTCTGCACAGTCCCACACAAGCCAAGCCTGGCTTGCAGGGTCAACCTGTCTTTTCATAGTGGGAAAAAGCTGATGAAAATCCTTCACACAGAGGTGTTAAGAGCTTAATGATGAACACTCCCATGAGTATCTTCATTTTGAAAGAGACTGCCTGGAGAGGTTATTGATTTACACAGAGAAATAGATTTCTAATCCTGGAATTTCATCAGAAGAAGGGAAGAAATTCACTTGGGGGAGGAACAAAATCATTTTTTTTGGAGTAACTTCAGAAATTAAACAGAAGCAGACATCTAATTTATCCTCTGATAAGGTGTCCCCAGTTATGGCAGTGCCTTTGACTTATAAGAAGTTATAACCTTTGATAGAGAATATGAAGGAGAAGAGAAAGGAACCAATGGAGAAGGAAAACTAGAGATATACACTAAGTACCACTTTACAGCAGAATAATGGGAATAAAATTCTACAATGCCTACCCCTGTAAGGAAATGCATTTCTAGTCAATATTTGTACTAATTCGGCATAGTTCTTTAAGAGTGGAGTTTGGCAACTGAACTGTATTAAAATTAATATGTATTAGCACAACAAATATAAAACAAAACACTAAGCTGCAGAATTACTATAATCAACTATGGTATCCTTTTCTTCAATGTACTTCCATGGATTGTGAAATTTTAAGAAATCTCATCTATCATGGACTATGACTCAAAACAAAACAAAACAAAACCCAGAACAAACTGGGACAAGATTAGATCACTGTCATTGGATATCAAAATGACTTGAAACACTAGCCACCTTATATCCAGATGAACAACTACAGGATGAATAAACAAGCAATAACATGATACTTATTTCAGATGATAGTAATGATCACACAGCACTATTCTAAGTCCTTACATTATCAGGACAACTCTATGAGGCACATGCTAATAGCATTTTAGAGATAAAGAAAAGGATGCACAGAAAGTTGATGGGGTTACCCAGGGCTCTACAATTAGCAAGAGGCAGAGCCAGTATAAACAAACCTTTAGTGTATTCTGAGGCTATGTGCATTAGCATTTCAATGGAAGTTTGTCCTCAACTTTTGCTGGGCTTTTGAATCCGTCTTTAATCCATTCCTTGTTTCAGTGCTGTGGTAGTTCCTGATGACACAGCCCAAACAATGACATACTCTCACAATATTTGCAAATCCTGCAAAATAATACTTTAGAGGGAGAAAGAACCACTTGATTTTGGTATTTAGACTAATGGAAGGTGATTGCTTAAACAAATAAATAGCCATTTTTTAACATTAAACAATGGCAACCACACTACTTAAAATTCTTGGTTTTGAAGTTTGGAAGACACACTGGAGATAAACTTATTCTTCACCTAAGTAAACAATTTTTCAAAAAGTAACTTTAAGTGGCATTAACCATTGTGTCATTTAGTGACTTTTTGGTATAGTTAACTTAATCCAGGTTACTGAGATGGCTGATTTTAAATGGGTAATTTTGCCACTTCTTGTTATCGTTAACTTTCATCCTTTTAATGAACTTTAGCTTTTACCTGGAGGTTCCAGAATCATCATTTTTCTTCAGTGAGAATAAACACTGGACTCTTACATATCTGTTCCCTCTTTCCTGTATCCCTTCCCATCCTTATTGTTATCCTTCACTGAAGAAGGAAAGCCTAAGCTTGTTGTTTAGAGGTAAGTAATTATTTTCTTTATTTTGTTTTTCTCGAGTGTTTCATTTCCAAGACCAAAAAAACAAATTATGGGTTAAGATGCTTAGTTACTAAATGTTTGACTTCTTTTCTGACAATCAACTCCATAGTTCCAGAATTATTTGATTTTACTAATTATATTTAGTATAAATTTGCATATAAAATATATACATACTTACATTGACATAATTGTATGAATGTATACCTGTGTATGTGTCTGTGTGTGTATGTATATATTTACCCCTTCTCCTGGCACCTCTCCTAGGCCTAGTGCTACCTGTGATGCATTAAAAAGCCTAGATTTTGAAGTCAAAGTTAGCTCCAATTCCTAGTGGATGGGTACCTTGGTACAAGTTTTTTGTCCTCTAAACATTCTTGTTTCTTCTTATGAATATTAATAATAGTAATTATTTTTCATAGCTGTTTTAAGGATAACATATTTGTGTGATTGTGTAAGGAGTCTAGCACAATGCCTGGCATGTAAGTGATCAATAAATGTTACTTTTATTATATTTGTCTGGCCTATAGTAGGTGGTTAATAAATATTTCACTAGTGTGATTATTATCTATATCTAACTAGTCCCAATGTGCCTCACTACTATAGCAATATTGCTTCGTAACTACTAACACACTATTCCATTTTTTAAACAGAAAAATAGACAACATGTAATATACTTTTGAGGATTATGCAAGATGATCCATATATAGCTGTTGCATAAGGTCCTCAATAAGTATGTATATTATTATGAGTTTGGTTGTCAACATAATTGTTGTACAAGGCTTGCTCTCAACATTTTTCCCTAGCTACTCTAGCTTCTTAATTAGGCTTAGATCTTCATTTCTAAGAAAAATATAAAACCACTTACGATGTAAAAAGTTGCCTATCATTTGTGGCTTTGGCTAGGTCATTTGTCATCCATAAGGCTCAGTTTCTCAGTCCTGGAGTGAAGTGTCTAAACGAGGTCTTGAATGTACTTTTCATAAATTTCATGCAAAAGTCATTTTTTTGAATCTGCTGTGTGAGTGAAAGCCATCAGACAATCACCACTGGCCACAAAAGCATGTGATCAGTGCTTTCATTTAGAACTCTAAAGGGAAATAATCCAATCTGGTAACTTGTAAAATGGCACATAATACTTGAAAGTCAAATACTAAATATTCCTACTTTAAATACAGTTTTTAACTACTATATTTTACCTATTTCTTAATTTCGCCTCCTGGTACAAAATCAAGGTAAAGGACACTGCATATATTACTTACAGAGTGAGAATCTCAGTGTAAGTTGTTTGTTTTGTTAATGTCATTGCAAATTTTTTACAGTGTCAGCCTAGACCTTATTATGTGAAACCACAGAGAATCACAGACATAATCTGATAAGCCTTAATGCAATACAGTTTTGTCAAAAAATCTATTTGTCGAGTAAAAGGCATTGCATTAGTTGTTTTCATATATGGTGTATAGTGACATCTATAGGAGACTGTGTGTAATGAATGGCATTCATTTAAAATAGGGATTCTATGGGTGTGGTAAGCTTTTCGTGTGAGGAAAGTTCATTCAATGGAAACAGGAAAATATAAATTCAGCATTAACACTTAAAGTGCGTAAGATCTCCCTTAAGAATTAAAGATGCCCAGAGTATATTCCATAAAACAAATAGCTTCAAATGACTGGGAAAATTGATGGAGAAGAGAACAATTCCCATGGTAACAATATAATGGGAATTTCTTTTTTTTAAAGAAGAGTAAAGTGAAAAACAGAAACAAAGTGAGTGCCAGAAAGGAGACTACAACTGGCAAGCATGTAATAGGGTGGAAATAGCTCTTTTTTTCAAATATCTGAGTAAAAAACTATTTAATTATCTGTAACAGTAACAATAATAAACCAATTGTGGTTATAATTATAGTTACGTCTTGTGCTACACCATATCAATTATATTTCCCAACTAACATCATTGTGTTACAGACATGCCTGAAAAGCTGGAGGCCACTGTGGTCTACGGACCATAGTTATTTTATCCACAAAATGAGAAGGGATGACAAGGTAATTTCAAAGGCCAAATCCAGTTCTAAATTTTCCAACTATAACTTTAAAGTGGTGATGACTTTTTCTTTTTTAACGATTCCATAATTAGTGGTTAACTTGATGTGCAACCTTTTACAAAGCACTTAACCTCTCTGTGCCATGGTTTTCTAACTTTTAATTGCAGTGTGTGGACTATATGATCTCTACATTGTCATCTCTTAAAATACGATTACTCTAAAATACTGTACACCATATTCTTAACACTAGTTTGATCCCTGAGTGAGTTAAAATTCTACCTTTGGGTGGAATTTCGAGAATCAGTGAAATCCCAAGCATATAAGTAAAAGGGCTACCTATATCTAACATGGATATATCTCCAAACATATTTGTATTAGCCTCAAGAGTATATTTGGCTTCTGTACACCCACAGTACTTCTACTGTTGTTTGGTTTGTCATTGAGGACAGCAACAGAAAATGTAGTGTGCCTCCCCAGGGGTCATCTCCTCCCCAACCTCACTCCATGGCATTCAATAGACAAAGTAATCTAAATTTTTGAGTTCAACTCTGTTTCCTCCAAAAGCCTTTACAGTTTAAGCTGAGCCTCATTAAGGGACTGCCTAAGGTTTTGAAACATAATTAAATAAGTATTTCCTATACTTGTTCTGGAAAAAGAATCTTTAGTATAGCAAATCTATATTCAAACTTCATTTTACACATTCAGAAGAAAGCTACAGACTACTAGGATTTCTTCATATTCAACAAAAGAGAAGCCTTTTCCTGATGTTTTGTCTTGAAGCCAAGCTTACAATCCTCTTAGTAGTAAATTAAAGACCAGTTTTATTGGGTACATACTATATGCCAAGAACGATGTTAAAACTTCAGGTGCAGAATTTCATTTAATCTTTATAATCCAATGATTTATAACCTTTACATAAATGAAGAAAATACAGCCTTAAAAATGTAACCTATTAAGTTTAAAACTGAATTAAAGTATCTTGAACTCAGATTTGGTCTGTCTCTCGGTTTATGTGTGTGTGTGCATACGGCACACACATATGTACATACACAGGTCTAGTTTAATTCATTCCTATCATCATTATTAAAGGTTCAATCTTTCTTATCTACTTGTATTATGAGCGCATAGATAATGGCATATTTACAATCTGAATATTAGAAGAGTGTAGTTAAGTTTAGAGCTAACAAATACTTTTATTTTCTATTACTCCCATGTTATTTCAAAGCAAATTCTTAGCATCAGAGCATTTCATCTGTACAGATTTCAGAATTGGTGACTAAAATATAAGGCATTTTGTATAATGCTATAACATTTATCAAATGTACTCCAAAAACAATAATTTCAAAGAAATATTCAATCAATGTTTTTTGAAATAAAATTGAAAGTTAGAAATTATTCTGAACTAAATTAAATTTAAAATATTATATATCAAAACTTGTGAGAAACAGCTAAAATAGCACTGAGAGATAAAATCAATTCAATTCAACGTATTATCAGAGAAAAGAAGAAATATATGATCATATCTACAGATGCAGAGTAAATTAATAAAATTTGACACTCATTTATAGTAAAAATTCTTTGCAAGTGAGGAATGCAAAAGAACTTTCTTAATCTGATAAAGAATGCCTTTTAAAAGCTACATCTTTAAAAAAATAATCAAAATCATAATTAATGATAAATTTATTGAAAGATTTTCCATAGAGATTAAGAACAAGAGAAGGATGCATGCTACAACTGCCTGCAGAAAACATCGTACTAAAATCTCAGCAACTAAAGATATCAAGAAAACAAAGAAAGAGAAAAAGAAACAAAACAGACCTCAAGAACAAAAAGACACTAGTTCACAAAGCAAGAAATTAGTTTTGCAGATGGCATCTTTGTGTATGCAGAACATCCAGACTCTTTGGCAGAGTAACTAGATGTAGCAAAGTAACTATATATAAGGTAAATATACCAAAAAATAATTGCATTTCTAAATGCTAGCAATAAGCAGACGAGAAGTGAAAATGTGTCAATATAAAAAAGTGAAACAAAGAAAAATTCAATTTAAGTATGCAAGACATCAAATCTACACATATTAACAAGGTAAGTTAAAGAAGTTCTATATAGATGGAGAGATATATGATGTTCATGGATTGGAACTCTATCAACTCTCATATACCAACTATTTCCAACTTGTTCCATGGATAAAAGACATTTCCAATGAAAAATACAGAATTGTGCGTGCGTGCGTGTGTTTGTGTAAAACTGACAGGTTGCTTCTGCATTTCTACAAAAACTCAAAGGCAATTTAAAAATGCCCATATTGTATCAGATATTAAGATAAGCCCTTTGTACAAAGCAATGATAATTAAAATACTGGGAAAATGATGCAAAGATAAATGCTGAATAGAACAAAATGAAGTGCAAAACACATTTATTTATGTTTTTTTTTATTATACTTTAAGTTCTAGGGTACATGTATATAACGTGCAGGTTTGCTACATATGTATACTTGTGCCATGTTGGTGTGCTGCACCCATCAACTCGTCAGCACCCATCAATTCATCATTTATATCATGTATAACTCCCCAATGCAATCCCTCCCCCCTCCCCCCTCCCCATGATAGGCCCCAGTGTGTGATGTTCCCCTTCCCGAGTCCAAGTGATCACATTGTTCAGTTCCCACCTATGAGTGAGAACATGCGGTGTTTGGTTTTCTGTTCTTGTGATAGTTTGCTAAGAATGATGGTTTCCAGCTGCATCCACGTCCCTACAAAGGATGCAAACTCATCCTTTTTTATGGCTGCATAGTATTCCATGGTGTATATGTGCCCCATTTTCTTAATCCAGTCTGTCACAGATGGACATTTGGGTTGATTCCAAGTCTTTGCTATTGTGAATAGTGCTGCAATAAACATACGTGTGCATGTGTCTTTGTAGTAGAATAATTTATAATCCTTTGGGTATATACCCAGTAGTGGGATGGCTGGGTCATATGGTACATCTAGTTCTAGATCCTTGAGGAATTGCCATACTGTTTTCCATAATGGTTGAACTAGTTTACAATCCCACAACAGTGTAAAAGTGTTCCTATTTCTCCACATCCTCTCCAACACCTGTTGTTTCCTGACTTCTTAATGATTGCCATTCTAACTGGTGTGAGATGGTATCTCATTGTGGTTTTGATTTGCATTTCTCTGATGGCCAGTGATGATGAGCATTTTTTCATATGTCTGTTGGCTGTATGAATGTCTTGTTTTGAGAAATGTCTGTTCTCGAGGAGTATCTTTGTGGCATTCTCTGTATTTCCTGAATTTGAATGTTGGCCTGCCCTACTAGGTTGGGGAAGTTCTCCTGGATGATATCCTGAAGAGTGTTTTCCAACTTGGTTCCATTTTCCCCCTCACTTTCAGGCACCCCAATCAGATGTAGATTTGGTCTTTTTACTTAATCCCATACTTCTTGCAGGATTTGTTCATTTCTTTTTCTTCTTTTTTCTTTGGTTTCTCTTCTCGCTTCATTTCATTCATTTGATCCTCAATCGCTGATACTCTTTCTTCCAGTTGATCGAGTTGGTTACTGAAGCTTGTGCATTTGTCACGTATTTCTCGTGTCATGGTTTTCATCTCTGTCATTTCGTTTATGACCTTCTCTGCATTAATTATTGTAGCTATCAATTCTTCCACTCTTTTTTCAAGATTTTTAGTTTCTTTGCGCTGGGTACGTAATTCCTCCTTTAGCTCTGAGAAGTTTGATGGACTGAAGCCTTCTTCTCTCATCTCGTCAAAGTCATTCTCTGACCAGCTTCGATCCGTTACTGGCGATGGGCTGCGCTCCTTCGCAGGGGGAGATGTGCTCTTATTTCTTGAATTTCCAGCTTTTCTGCCCTGCTTTTTCCCCATCTTTGTGGTTTTATCTGTCTCTGGTCTTTGATGATGGTGATGTACTGATGGGGTTTTGCTATAGGTGTCCTTCCTGTTTGATAGTTTTCCTTCTGACAGTCAGGACCCTCAGCTGTAGGTCTGTTGGAGATTGCTTGAGGTCCACTCCAGACCCTGTTTTCCTGGGTATCAGCAGCAGAGGTTGCAGAAGATAGAATATTGCTGAACAGCGAGTGTACCTGTCTGATTCTTACTTTGGAAGCTTCCTCTCAGGGGTGTACTCCACCCTGTGAGGTGTGGGGTGTCAGAGTGCCCCTAGTGGGGGATGTCTCCCAGTTAGGCTACTCAGGGGTCAGGGACCCACTTGAGCAGGCAGTCTGTCCGTTCTCAGATATCAACCTCCATGTTGGGAGATCCACTGCTCTCTTCAAGGCTGTCAGACAGAGTCGTTTGCATCTGCACAGGCCTCTGCTGCTTCCCCTGTTGTTTTTTAGCTCTGCCCTGTCCCCAGAGGTGGAGTCTACAGAGACAGGCATGTTTCCTTGAGCTGCTGTGAGCTCCACCCAGTTCGAGCTTCACAGCGGCTTTGTTTACCTACTTAAGCCTCAGCAATGGCGGGCGCCCCTCCCCCAGCCTCGCTGCTGCCTTGTGGTTAGATCGCTGCAGACTGCTGTGTTAGCAATGAGGGAGGCTCCGTGGGCGTGGGACCCTCCCGGCCAGGTGTGGGATATATTCTCCTGGTGTGCCCGTTTGCTTAAAGTGCAGTATTGGCATGGGAGTTACCCGATTTTGCAGGTGTTGTGTGCTTCAGTTCCCCTGGCTAGGAAAAGGGATTCCCTTCCCCCTTGCACTTCTCAGGTGAGGCGATGCCTCGCCCTGCTTCAGCTCTCGCTGGTCAGGCTGCAGCAGCTGACCAGCACCGATTGTCCCACACTCTCTAGTGAGATGACCCCAGTACCTCAGCTGAAAATGCAGAAATCACCAGTCTTCTGTGTCGCTCACGCTGGGAGTTGGAGACTGGAGCTGTTCCTATTCGGCCATCTTGCCAGCATAGTCTTATTTATGATTTTAAGAAAATGACTTTGCAGAGAGGGGGAAAAAAGTGGTCTTTTCAATAAACCTGTGCTGGGAAATGCAATATCCACAGAAGAAAGTAAAAGGAATTTTGCTATCTACGTTGAAATGTACACACACACCCACACACACATACACACACACACACACATACACACATTCCAGGTGTATCATAAATCTAATTGTGAAAGGTGAAAAATACGTTTTTTGAAGAAAAAAACCAGGATTACATACAACATTACATACAGTAAGGCTTAAATATGTCTACTAATAGACAAATAATGTTTGTAGCAGTCCTGTAGGTAGTAGCCTAAAAATGAAGAAATTGGCCGGGCGTGGTGGCTCAAGCCTGTAATCCCAGCACTTTGGGAGGCCAAGATGGGCGGATCACGATGTCAGGCAATCGAGACGATCCTGGCTAACACGGTGAAACTCCGTCTCTACTAAAAAAAAATACAAAAAACTAGCTGGGAGTGGTGGCGGGCGCCTGTAGTCCCAGCTACTCAGGAGGCTGAGCCAGGAGAATGGCATAAACTCGGGAGGCGGAGCTTGCAGTGAGCTGAGATCCGGCCACTGCACTCCAGTCTGGGTGACAGAGCGAGACTGTCTCAAAAAAAAAAAAATGAAGAAATCTAGTTGTCTACCCATGGTAAAGTGTACAAATATTTTGTGGCATATGTATAAAAGGAAATATTCTACTGCAATGAGATTTAACAGCCAAAACTATAATTAACAACATGTATGAATACCACAAACATAAAGCTAAGCAAAATAAGCTGACACAAAAGAATGCATACTATATGATTCCACATATGTAAAGTTCACAGACACAAATGTATCTATATAGAGTTAGAAGTTAGGATCTTGGCTACTGTCTAGGGTTTAATGATTGGAAGGAGTTGCAAATGGGTTTTGGCATGCTAATAATGTATTATTTCTTGATCTGGATACTGATTACATAGGTATGTTGACTTTGTAAAAATCTATCAAGCTACATTCTTATGACTTTTTTACTTTTTTAGGTCTGTTCCTTCCATAAAATTACTTTTAAAGGTCTAGGGAGAAAGTTATGAAAACATTAATATCATATCCTAGAACTAAGAAATATGTGTTTCCAAGATAAACAAGCCAATAAATGATCCAGGTCAACGAATAAAAATAGAAACACATTAAGGCAGATCATCATGAAATTTAGAACAAAAGGGAGAAAAAATCAAAAGCTATAGGAAAGAAAAAAATTTAGAACAAAAGGGAGAAAAAATCAAAAGCTATATGAAAGAGAAAAATTACATAAAATCATCAGAAATCATTGGCACTGGACATCCAGAGAGCAGCACAGCAAACCTAAAAAATAATTAAGTAATGTCTTTAAAAACATTAAATGATGCTCAGTCTATCCTTCTATACCTAGCTAAATTAGCCAACATTAGGAAAAAGTAATTTTGAAATTAAGAAAGTTCTCAAAAATTTTACTTTCAATACGCCTTTACTTAGAAGTCACTAGATACTGTGCTCCATAAAATGAAGAAACAAACTATGTATGGCAAATTTTCCAAAGCAAGTCACCAAAGTATTTTCTATTTCATGTACTCTCTGCAATATGAACTTCCCACTCCTTCATCAAGAGTCAGAGTCTATTTCTATACCCACTTCAATCTGACAAGCTCTGTGACTGCTTTGACTAATAAAATATTATATAAGTGAAACATGACAGCTCCATGAATGACCTTTAACTGGTCTGGCAGCTGCCACTTCAGAAACCATCTGTCATGTAAGAAGTGCTCAGACCACCATGCTGTGAGGAGGCCAAGCTACAGGGAAAGACAATGGAGAATGGCAAACTGCAGAGTGCAGGAAAGGCCAAGGGACATTGTAGTAATAAATATATGAGTGAAGAAACCATTTTGGATGCAGAACATTAAGCCCAAGCTTTTTCATTTGGTACTGGGTACACCACAGACAAATTTATTAGTAAAGCCCTTCCTTAATACTCGATCTTCAAAATTGGGAAAAAATAAAATATTTATTTTAATCCACCATGTTTAGAAATGGTTTGTTTTGCAGTAATAGATTATTAGATCACTTAGAAGGATAAATACAGAAATCCAAAACTCAATGCAAGAGAAGGGAGAGATGAAAGGTCACTTTCGAGGAAGATGATGAAGTGGGGACTTTGAAGAAAGCTGCTCAAACGCATCTAGTTCCAGAGGGCAAGACTCCAAGAAGAAAATCTAATAAATTTAAAAAGGGTATATTTGTATGTATTCTGATGAGACTTTTAATACTTTCTGAGAAAATTTGGGGTGATCTCAGAGCCACACAGAAAAATAAGCACAAAAATAAAGCACATGCTAATTCAAGAATAAATAAAGTATGTAAAAAAGGAATGTAATAACATCTAAATTCTTATTTTAGATGTTGTTACATTATTATTAAAATATAGGTGAAATTACATAATGCAAAAGGAAAATTTTAGGAAGACAATGTAGACATTTAGAAACCAAATTTATGTATTTATATCTTTGGTGGAGGAGAGGTCTTGGAGGTTTTGTGGGAGAGCTAAATTCTTGTCTACCTATAAGAATTACCAGAATAAATCGGCTGTATAGAATTTTGAAAGTAAATGCCAGAATGAAATAGCTGAAACAGTTCAAAGTATTTGTCTCATGAAAATGGAAGTTAGGGAAAGAAGGAAATCAGGAAATAAAATAATCATTTTCATATTTACTAAACCAATATATGTATTCCTTTGATAAATTTGTTTATCCTAAAATAAAGGAAAAGCTGTAACAAGCAAATAGTAACCAAAAGAAAGAAATATTTTTGATAAAAAACAAAGAAGCATGATATACCAGTATAAAAAAAAAGTATGTCAACAATATCTAAACATTTAAGGTGAATATAAATAATATTTTGCCCCAAAAATATATAAAGCAAAGTTTGATAGAACATCTGGCAGAAACATAGAAATCAACAAATACAGTGGGGGATTTTGATATACTCCATCTCATGCTAAGATTGATGACACAGGCATAAGCAAATATATGGAAAATTAAAGTGCATTTAAGCATAATAAGCTAAAATTAATTTTTATAGACTTTATATATTATTTTGGTGCACACAAAATATTGACAAAATTGATTTATACTAAATATTAAATTTAAAAGAATATGACAGAGGTTCACACACACACACACACACAAAAGACAAGTAAAGGCCTGACAATTTCAACTGGTAAAGCTATGAAGATCCACATTTAGGGGCTGAATGACTGCCATTTTGTTTAGGAGCCAAATCTAGATTGCAGCAAAGGGGCTTTATATTCTGCAGTTCTATTCTGAAGAAGGTGGAGCAGAAAGCCCCTAACTCATCAGATCCAGGATGTAATGAGAAGCAGTCTTACAATAGTCTTCCAGGGCAGATAAAGAGGTAACTGGAAGATGGCCTCACAGCAGCTCCTTAGGGGCCTCCCGCACTCTCAAGTCTGGCGATACCATAAGATGTGCTACCAAGATTCAGATAAACTGCATTTCAAGCTTTTGCCTAGTGCATACATTAAAGGTCACCCTACAACCATGTTTTCTGTGAAAAATGCAGTAAGAAGCAAAAGCAATATAAAATATCATGTATTGGAACACTTAAAAATAATATCTTTGAGATAAGAAATACTTCATGAGGGAAATAATGACTTACAGCCCAATGCCAAATTTTTGTAGTTAAAGCAGTATTTTTAAAAAGAAAAATTTCAAGTACATCTACCAGAAAACAGGAAACAATAAAAATATGATATGAGCTAAATATTTTACTCAGAAATATTGAAAAGGACAATGAAAATAAACCCAAAGAAATAAAAAAGAAAAAATATATAACCATTTCATCTGCACTAAATAACACATGAATTCTTAATGATGTGTCCAAAACGAATCCACTACTATGTATATCAATCCTCTCCTAATCTGTAAATAGTAAGAAATCTGGTTCAACCGAAGTGAAAAATCTGGTTCTCACGGTTCCCCACCCATTTACTAAATTGTTCAATTCCAATATCCTGATATAGCAGCATCAGAATTATTAACCTGTATTCTCATAGGAAACAACTTTATCAACTAGATTATAGTACTAATGTGCAATGCCTTTTACAAATTCATACTATATATCTATATATTTACAGATATGTATATATGTAGAGATTACTATACTGACATATACTTTTTTGCTCTGTCAGCTGATAGGGCCTAAAAGAAATGACACTTCAGTTGTAACAGACAGACCTAGAGTCCATATCTTGTTTTCCAATACCATTCTCCAATAAAAGGGACTAGAGATAGGGGTGGAAAGTATACAAGAAGAACCTAGAGAATCTTGTAGTACCAGAAAATTTTAAAAGTGCTAAAAACAAAAACAAATAACAAAATGATATTTCACATTGATGAGGATATGTCAAACAGGCACAGAAGCCAACTGAAAGTATACCCAATTGGCAAAGCTGAAACAACTGGAGCAGCAAAATAAAGTAGATTATATCCCAAAGCATAAAATACATATTTATGAGTCAAATACTACATGGAGAGAAAAGTGGTTTGGGTTGCTTTCCACAACCAATCAGACTGATTGCGGAACATCACTTCGTTTACATGGGGTGAACACCAAATGACCAATGGAAAACCTCTAGAGGGTATTTGGACCCAAGAAGATTCTGTTTCAGGGCCCTTAAGAGGCTGCTCGGCCCACTCCCACCCTGTGGAGTGCCCTTTCACTGTCAATAAAACTCTGCTTTCGTTGCTTCATTCTTTCCTTGCTTTGATGTGTGTTTTGCCCAATTCTTTGTTCAAAACTCCAAGAACCTGGATAACTTGCAGTCAAGACCCTCTACTGGTAACAATATAAGAGATATGACATCACAAATCAGTGAAGCAAGGCTAGATTTTCTTATGGATAATGATGGAAACATTTTCCTTACTATATGGAGAAAAGGGGTTTGGGATGCTTAATTTACGCCATTTTTTTAAAACTCCAAGTGGACTAAAGACTTAAATTTAAAAGGTAAACTATAAAAGCTATTAGAATCATATTTGGACTTACCATCTAATGATGTGGAGGATTAAGATGTCTCCAACAAACCTGAAAACAGGAAATATAATGTGAAAAGTTATGGGTTTACCTACATTAAAAGGAGTGCTTTTTTTCAGTACAAACACACAGAGATTGAGAGAAAATGTGTGCAATACTCCAAATCAGCAGAGTATCATTTGGCATATGCAAACAAATTCTCAAATCAATGAGAAAATTATAGGAAACTCAGAAAACAATAGGCAAGAGGTAGAAATCATAATTTGCAGAAGTGAAGCCAGGGTGGTTGACATACATTTGAAGAGATGCTCAGGCTCATTAGTAAACAGAGAAAACAAGAATACTACTTTCATATTGGCAAAAAATTAAAAGTTATTTTTAACCAAGTGTTGGTGCCAAGAACTGTTGACTGTAGTGTCAATTGATGTAGCCATATATACAACATTGTGGCAGTTATTTCTCTTTCTCTCTCTTCCCCATTCCCCCTCCACTTTCTCTCTCCAACAACCAAACCTACGTTAGATGCACACTATTTGCCAGGATATAATTGCCATTCTCATGGTGCTTATATTCTGCTAGGGATACATAGATCTATGAGATCCCCTAATAAGCATATTAGAGTTGGGATCTGGTTATGGGTAAAGAGAAAAAAATGAAATTAAGTAACACATAGAAAAGCTTTTCTTTTTAAAATTTTATTTTATTTTATTTTATTTATTTATTTTTTTTTATTATACTTTAAGTTCTAGGGTACGTGTGCATAACGTGCAGGTTTGTTACATATGTATACCTGTGCCATGTTGGTGTGCTGCACCCATCAACTCGTCAGCACCCATCAATTCATCATTTATATCATGTATAACTCCCAATGCAATCCCTCCCCGCTCCCCACTCCCCATGATAGGCCCCAGTGTGTGATGTTCCCCTTCCCGAGTCCAAGTGTTCTCATTGTTCAGTTCCCACCTATGAGTGAGAACATGTGGTGTTTGGTTTTCTGTTCTTGTGATAGTTTGCTAAGAATGACGGTTTCCAGCTGCATCCAGGTCCCTACAAAGGACGCAAACTCATCCTTTTTTATGGCTGCATAGTATTCCATGGTGTATATGTGCCCCATTTTCTTAATCCAGTCTGTCACAGATGGACATTTGGGTTGATTCCAAGTCTTTGCTATTGTGAATAGTGCCGCAATAAACATACGTGTGCATGTGTCTTTATAGCAGCATGATTTATAATCCTTTGGGTATATACCCAGTAGTGGGATGGCTGGGTCATATGGTACATCTAGTTCTAGATCCTTGAGGAATCGCCATACTGTTTTCCATAATGGTTGAACTAGTTTACAATCCCACCAACAGTGTAAAAGTGTTCCTATTTCTTCACATCTTCTCCAACACCTGTTGTTTCCTGATTTTTTAATGATTGCCATTCTAACTGGTGTGAGATGGTATCTCATTGTGGTTTTGATTTGCATTTCTCTGATGGCAAGTGATGATGAGCATTTTTTCATGTGTCTGTTGGCTGTGTGAATGTCTTCTTTTGAGAAATGTCTGTTCATATCCTTTGCCGACTTTTTGATGGGGTTGTTTGTTTTTTTCTTGTATATTTGTTTGAGTTCTTTGTAGGTTCTGGATATCAGCCCTTTGTCAGATGAGTAGATTGCAAAAATTTTCTCCCATTCTGTAGGTTGCCTGTTCACTCTGATGGTAGTTTCTTTTGCTGTGCAGAAGCTCTTTAGTTTAATTAGATCCCATAAAGGACCTCTTCAGGGAGAACTACAAACCACTGCTCAGTGAAATAAAAGAGGACACTAACAAATGGAAGAACATACCATGCTCATGGATAGGAAGAATCAATATCGTGAAAATGGCCATACTGCCCAAGGTTATTTATAGATTCAATGCCATCCCCATCAAGCTACCGATGAGTTTCTTCACAGAATTGGAAAAAACTGCTTTAAAGTTCATATGGAACCAAAAAAGAGCCTGCATTGCTAAGACCATCCTAAGTCAAAAGGACAAAGCTGGAGGCATCAAGTGACCTGACTTCAAACTATACTACAAGGCTACAGTAACCAAAACAGCATGGTACTGGTACCAAAACAGAGCTATAGACCAATGGAATAGAACAGAGTCCTCAGAAATAATACCACACATCTACAGCCATCTGATCTTTGACAAACCTGAGAGAAACAAGAAATGGGGAAAGGATTCCCTATTTCATAAATGGTGCTGGGAAAATTGGCTAGCCATAAGTA